>NW_026555337.1:30145639-30188370 GCF_029017545.1 Prosopis cineraria | reverse complement strand
TTTATTAATACACATGTATAATTTTGTAATATAAAGACAAAAAAAAGTATATATCACGACATGTATTATCTCACCTATCGTGATATGTTGATAAAGAGAAAAATAAATTAATAGTAATAAATAATAACTAATATTAATATAAATAATAATTTTATTAATTGGAAAATAAATAATATTAAAAAATTAACAATATATATTATAATAATTAATTATAATTATGTTAACACACACACACACACAAATTTTATAATATAAAGACAAATAAAAAAATGGGTATATATCACAACAAGTAATTATCTCACGTATTGTAACATCCTAAAATTTTAAGACTTGAATTTATTTTAAAATAAAAATTTATAATTAAATTAAAATTAAGAATAATTTGATAGAGGTCTAAAGGTTGAATTTACTAAGCAAAATTTTTAATTTATTTTATTCTTAACTATAGAAAAAGTTACCAAAATTGACCAAGGCTTTTGTGCTATAATAAAAATGTTGGGCCCTTTTTTTGTAATTTTTTCTAAATTTTTTTAAGATTAGTTTTAAAAAGGAAACATCATGCAGAATCAAAATTGAAACAAGAAAGCAAAGGAAAGAAACGTGAGATGGATGAGAGGAAGAAGAGAGGAGGAAGAAAGGAAGTAAGGTTCAAATCTTGGAGGCTTTGTAGTCGTTGTGATCTCAGCTACATGATAGGTAAACTTTCTATTGCAATCTTCATTCTTCCCTCTTAGTTTTCTTGAATTTTTGGAAGAGGTAAATTTTAGATTTTTAATCTCAAAAGCTTTTCTTGTAAGTTTTAGTTTTCTTGGATCCTTAAGAGGTTGTTTTGAGTCTCTATATGGTATTATAATATTTTGAGTAGACAATTAGATAAAAATTAGAGTTTTAGGGTAAAAGTCAAACCTCAAGAGGTTGGGTTTTGCTCCTCAAGGTTTAAGCCTATCTGATTTAGTTATAATTTTGCTATTTGAATCCAATAAATTTAAATTAAGCTTTAGTTTTCATCATAAGGGCTAATGGTGAAAGTTGGTGATGCTGAGTGAAAGTTTTTGGTTGATTAAAAGTTCTATGGTTTGGAAATTAGCCTAATGGTGGCTACTAAATTATTTTAGCGGATAGGTGATACTATGAGAATAGTTGGTTTAATACATAGACCTTTAGGATGGAATATGACTCATTGACCCAAGTTGTGTGATATGAGTTATAGTCTTCTTTTATGTTATTTGCTATGAAAGTGATGTGGATCACTTATATACTGTAGGAAATTGTTGGTGGAATTTATTGAGAAGTTAAGGAACAAGCTAAGTCTATTTTGTACAAGAAAACCCTTTTGGTACCAAAGGGTTGAGATAACAGGGAAATTTATATTTCTTATTACTTTGTTTAGCTATTTTTGAATAAATATTAATAGCTATCATGCATTACATGTTTTTAAAAGATTAAATGTGCTTTATAAGGGCTTATGGGGTACTACTTTAATAATAGTGCAAATATGTTTTCTATTTGTTTAACAATAATGTTTTTATGGAAACAAGATTGTTTGCATGTATTGTAATCATAAAGAATGAAAGTTGCACTTAAGGAAGTGTAACTAGGTTAGGTACTTTAGATAGGTTAAGGAACCATTTAAGGGAGAATTATAAATGTTTACTAACTTAGAGTGTTGAAGTGGTCAATACTCGACAAAGGTAGACAAGAGTAAAAAGGCATGATCTCGAAGGAAGTTCACCAATGAGGATATTTTATGCCACACTACCAATACTCAATATTGTCTTACATATTGTGGGCTCAGTGTACTAAAGTGGTTAGTATATTGAGTGTTCAACGTCTTTTAGTGGGGAAGGAAATTCAACATATAGAGTGTGAGATTGAGTGCCTAGGCCAAGGTAGCCCTCACATAAGAGTAAGTTAGGCTGACTTTGGGAGGGAGTTAGCTTCAATTGTTCAGAATTCATGTTGAAGGGGCACAGGTAGTTTGGTGGATTAGATCATGCCTTAAATTATGTTTTGTGCCTCTATAAGGTTTGCTTGCCAGTTAAAGAGTACCAGGGGACATTCTGTTAGTTAGGAAAGGCCATATCGGCCTATATTATGCATTCATGCATTTTAAATGGCTAAATTATATACTATATTGAGTTTATCATTCATTTATTCAATTATGGCTAACTTTGTAATAATCAATATAGATTTTTCTATTACTAAGACTGTGGTTGTCTCACCCCTTTCTTTACAATATTTATAAATCCAGGCGAAGAATCCAATAGTGGATGGGAAAAAAGAGCCAAGCTAGGGGTTCGCTTGTGATTTGTAAAGAATAGCATTCCCTTTTCTTTTCATCAAGTAAATTTTAATTTGTTTAGGATTAGGGTGCCAGCAGGATGTGACTATACATATATGTGAATATGTGTGGATTATGTGCTTGTGTATGAATTTTTGTCACTTGTAGACTTGTGTTTAGGAAAATTAGTTATGATGTGTGGTTTTGATGAATTCATTTGATAAACCAAGTTTTCACTACAAGAAAATATTTATTTTGGTGCATATATATGAATATGTGTTATTCTACTTGCAATTGCAAAGTAGTTGCATTGCGAATTGTATGGTAAGGGCAAACATACACCTTGGATAGAAAGAGTGGGTGCGTGGGCCTTACGGGGATCATTGAACTAAGTGAAAATGTTTAGCATGTGTATTTATATAAATACATGGTGTTTGGATTATTTTTGACCACTCTTATGTGATTTATGCATTTTGAGGGTTTAGGATCCATTTTAGGAAATGGCACTCAGATGGTCAAATTTTGATGTATTGTGGTTTTCTATCATTTGAATATTCTATTAGGTACTCTTAGTCCTATTTGACATGTCCAAAGTGTTCTCACAAGTCTGTGACCCTTAGGATGAGATTTGAACAATTTTGAAAATGGTTTTTGCCAAAAAAACTATACTTTTGTATCTAGGTGTCCAAATCTCAATCCAACTGTTGAATTTCTCTAAAATTTGAGCCACAAGTAAAGCTTTTTATAAGCTTTATGTGGCTTTGGAATCACATCGATCAAACATCGAGCAGAGAAACAGCACACTCTAGAATTTGGTCCGGAAATCCTGTCATGACAACAATGATGTTGGGACATGTACAAATGTTAATTCATCTATTGAATCTTTGTAAAATTTGGTACACTAGTAGTACTCTTTGAAAGTGACAAGTGGGCTCTGGAATCACTTTGATTGGAGTTCGAATAACAAAATGGTGCACTTTAAAAGTTGGTTTGGAGGTGCTATCATCACAGTAATAAAGCTGTCATGTCATGACAGCAAAAATGTTCAAATTTGTAACATGTCTAAATTTTAATCCGATCATTGAATCTTTTTAAAATTTAGAAACACTACTAATACACATTAAAAGTGATGTATGAGCTTTGAAATTTTTTCAATTAGAGGCTAGATGGTGAATTGGTGCCTCCTGAAAGTTTGCCTAGGAGGGCTGTCATAGCAACAAGTTAATGCTATTATGATAGCAATTAAATGCCTCTATTTGCCTGGTTTGTTTTCATGCACCATATTGTAATTCTTCAGACTTTTTAAAAAAATTTATTTAAATGTGTGTTTTACTATTGTGTAGATTGTTTAGTGTTTTAAATAGTGTGTTTCCTAAATTAGTTTTATGATTAACTCCATAACTACACTTAGTTTGTTTGACTTGGGTAATTTTTGGCTAACACTCAAAGCAAGTGTTACACCTGTCGTGATATATATATTTATGAAGAGAAAAAAAATTAATAGTAGCACATAATAACTAATATAAATATAAATAATAATTTTATTAATTGTAAAATAAATAATATTAATAATATTAACATTAGATAAATATTGTAATATTTAATGACATATATTATTACAAAATTTATATTTAATAAAAATAATATTATTTAAATAATAGATACAACATGTATGGGAACTTGCGTTTGTTAGCTCAGTCATCATGGCAAATAATAAATATATAGCTAATACTCCCAGTTGGATGCGTGAAGTCAAAGGCACGAAAGGCAAGTCTAACGACAATGAATTAATAACCGTCGTTAGATAGACACATTAACGATAGGTCTGATGTACCTATAATTAATTAAGGTACATATAATGACAATTTTACCTATGAACTTTTATTATAATTATGCTACTTTTTACCTAGCACTCGACAACTTGCTTTCAATTTTCACAGTCTTCAACTCAATCTCATGCTTTTCCTTAGCTTTAGCTTCACTATCAATTCTTTCTCCTCTTTACTCTCTCAACAGTTGCTCATAGCTCCCTCCCTTCAGCTACTTCCTCTCCCTCCACCTTTAGCTGCTCTCGCCATCTTGTTTTAGCTATTTTCTCTCTACCTTCAGCTCCTGCTCTCTACCTTTCAGCTTCTCCGCTCCATTGTTAGCTCGCCTAGTTGTCATTTTTCTTTCTTAGGCCTCTAGCTCTGCGCATCAAATCCAAGTAAGTTCGTTTAGTTCTGTGGTGTTTTGATTTTTTTTTTTTTAAAGTTTTTCTCCATATGCATGTTGAGCTCTATTTTCTTATTTTTTACATGAGATAAATTATTTATTTTTAATATAATAAAATTTCTAGGAATAATTTTTAGCATACATTATGCATGTTTAGCTCTCTTTTGTATCAAATTAATTATTATTTTTAATATAAATTTGATATAAAATTTTTGTGTATAATTTTTAACACCCATTATGGATATTCAACTTTCTTTTCCTTTTTTTTATCAAATTTATTATTTATTTTTAATATGAATTTCATATAAAATTTATGGGCATAATTCATATTTTAATTAATAATTATTGAAAAAAATTAATCTTTTAGTCCTTCAGCTTTTAAATCACTTGTAACTCAGTCCCTCAACTATGATATGCTGTAACTCAGTCTCTCAACTATGACTCACCTATGACTCAATCCCTTAACTTTTGAATCACTTACAAGTTAGTCCCTTAACTTTCGTTAATTTTTTTTCATGTTAGCTTATATTTTAAATTAATGAGCAAGAGGAGGATATTTTAAAATAATATATGACCATTTTTTATCTCTCTTATTTGATAAGAAATTTTTTAAAAAAATTAAAAAATAAGCACCAAGTTATAGGTGAATCAAAGTTGAGAGACTAAGTCGCAGCAAGTTATAATTGGAAGACTGAGTCACAGTGAGTTATAGTTGAGGGACTGAGTTACAAGTGAGTTAAAAGTTGAAGGATTAAAAGATTAGTTTTTTCATAATTATTTGATAGTTTGAATTAGTTGTGGTTTCTATATATAATTGTCAATTATATATCCATTTAGATTTGTTGAAATTGGACAAATGAGGGTTTAATGCTTGAAGAATGTCAAGTTATATAAAATAGTTGTTCATATTTTAATTTGGCAATTATTTGATAGATTGAATGTGTAAAAAACCTTGAATTGGTTATTGATTAGAGTTTATAATTGTTGATTATCTATTTACATTTGTTGAAATTGGTCAAATGGAGGTTTAATACTTGGGAAATGTCAATTTATAAGTCATTATGCTGCCAATTTTTTTTAAATTTCTAAAAATAAACTAGTTGTTTATATTTTAACTAGGTGATTATGAATCGTTATTGGATAGATGGTTTGCGAATAAGTAATGAATATGAGAGGGGGGTAGACTAAATTTTGGAATTCACAGTAGATGTTATTTCATTGTTGAAGTAGTCGTAGATGCTAATGCTCCTATGCTATTTCCTACTGAGGAGGTGCAAATAGTAAGACAAGCTCAATAAACTTTTATTATTTGGTTGAGAAGGCTTGCTCAACAAGTTACTTAAGAGGTATAAAAACTTTATAATTTTGACTATTTCTTAACTAATGTGGTAGATATTTTTAATTTCGATTATATATTAATTAGGATCTTCAACAATCAAAAGAATCACTATGTTCCAATCCCCAGTTGATTCGAGATGACTTGAAATAGTTAGCTTCCATGATTGTTGATACGAATGAATTTATTAATGAACTACAAGTAAGTGAGGACATTATTGGAAAGGATATTACTTTTCAAATTGTCAGAAATGATATCAATGCTCTCGTTATTATGGAATGGTTGGACATATCAATAATACAAGTTTTTATCATGTAAAATTTATTTTTATTTCCAATTTAATATTTATTATTTTTATTTACTGTTAATATTTTTGTTATTATTAAAGGTTCCTGCACAAATTGTGCATCCAATTTGATGTCAGTCGTTATTATAGATTCTTATCCCTACTCTTAATATTTGTTGGGAAACTGAATCAAAAAACATCTTATATTGGAAGTGTGATGAATAAGCTAAATGATAGGCATTTTTTGCTCCACTTGTTAGAAGGTATCAAACATCCTATTCATCTCTCTATTTATAAAATATTTGTATAATTATGTGATATTAATACAAACTAATATTTTTTAGCAATAATTAGATGCTTCCTATCATTTGTCTCCGTGAAAATACTATATATTGATTTTGTTCATTACAATGAGAAGTAAACGATGAAATGAAGTCATTATTTGAATCGTAAATTTTATAAATAATTATTTTGTGATATTATTAGCATCTTTTTAATATATTCTAAGTATGTATATTTGAAAAATAGATCTTTACATCATCATTAGAGGATGGGGGATATAATGGACAAGAAAAAAATAAAATCAAGTGGGTGTATATGCAAGAAAGTATTTTAAATTCTTTCTCAAATTAGAATAAATATTATAATACTGATTTGATGAATTGAATTACTTTTAATTTTTTTAACAGTGTGCTTGACAACCAGGAAGTGAAGAGTGTGGTTATTACATGATGATTTTTTTGTATGAAATCATCACTCAAGGCATTACCCACTCATTTGAGAATGTAATAATTTGTTAAAAATAATTTATATTTTATAGTTTACCTTATACTTGAATTAATATGAATGTACATATTTTTTATTGATATGAAGCACTTTAATAGTTTAGAACCATTTTCCAAACAAGATCTGAGACATATACAAAATATGTGGTCTACTTACTTTCTAGAATTAATAAGTTAGCGTAGATATTTAGATAAATATTTGTATTGGATATGTAAAAATTTCAATGGATATGTTTGTAATTGTCTCTGAAACTGCTGTTTATGTATAAATGTAGGCTTTTGTGAGTAAAGAATTGAAAGAATACCAATATGCAATCTTTCTTTTTAAACACATACCGCAACAGTTGTGTATCAAATTGTGGTAAAATATACCTTTTCACAACAGTTATCACCATAACTATTGCGAAAAATACCCATAAAAGATTGATTTGTAGGTTATTTTTTTGCAACAGATGTTATTATCACTGTCTTGAAAAGTTATTATTACAATGACAGTTATTAATATAACTTTCATTGTAATTTTAATACTTTTCTCCACAGTCCTTTTGAGATTGTCATGAATGGTGTCAACTTACAACTACACCCATTTTTACTACACCACTTCTTGTGTCGCAAAAGGTGGTTTTCAATTGTCGCAAAATATGCTTTTTGCACTAGTGATGACAATTTGTTTAATAATCTATTCATTAAAGCAAATCATGATGTTAGGATAATATGGGTTCAATATAAATTCAAGCTAATCATAAAATAATAAAATAAAAATTGAAATAATGAAATAACCAACTATCGCTTTAGATAAAAATTGATATAAAACAATGATTTATTAAAATCAAACCCAAAAGGACTAAGCTTTGTCAGAATAAATGACAAGCACAGCTCAATGCCATGAAAACAAGGGTGAGCACAAAGTCCACCAAATCAAGCGTAAGTATAAGGCTCATGAAAATGAGCATGAGTACATTGCTCATGAATAACCCATCCCTTCATTCCACATGCGTTGGCCATTACACATGGCTAGTGACTATAAAGCACCTTACTAGTTAGGTGTACTATGGCACGCCAAAGTCTAATGAAATTACTGTTAGCATCCGACATTATAAACTTAGTTCCCCTAATTAAATCAAGTATGCATAGAGTTGAAACATATATTTAAAACAATTTCTTTCAAAATATAATATTCAACTATCAAATTTCTTTTCAATTTTCTCCATGCACAAGTCACCTTATTAATAGCTATCATATATATTATAACTTTAAATAATAGAAATTTTTAGAATAAATAATCATTTAATAATGTATTGAATCCAAATATTCTTTAACAATATCATAATTTTTTAATGAAAATAAAGTAGATTCAATAATAAACCAATTAATATGAAAGTAGAGTAAATAAACAGAATTGTATAAATCATCACGAAAATGACAAAAAAATTATTTTAAAGGAGGTATTTTATAAGGAACTTTTTAAGAAAAATTTTAAGAGAAATTTAGTTGGGATACTCTCACTCAAAATAGAAATTCAAATTCTAAAACTTGTTGATTTCAACTTCTCACTTTACTTCTAATGGTGCCACTAATTGCCTAACAAGTAAATCACAACCTAAAATCACATATTTATTCTTTTCTTAAGTGAGTAAGTAAATATTGAACATCCTAACCTTCAACACCAATAAATTCTCTACACTCTTTAATTTCACTTACCAAGAAATTTTCTCAAACCATTAGCGTATATAAATTGATCCTAAATAACATCACCATTAAACATACACAATTAATAATTTCCTTATCAAATTAGTAACTTATCAAAAACCCAACTGGAGTGAGAGAAAACCTTCCTATTCATTTATACCTTCTTAATGCTTAATGAAGCACCACAAAGCAATATTTAATTTCATATTATTTATTTTAGGTACTTCAAAATTCCAATCAATATTTTAAACCTATTACTAGTTGATATATTAGATGTATATATTTTCAAGTGGCATACATAATTCTTCCAGGCACTTATATAAAGATTAAACAATCTTATTTTTACCAAATCTTTCTTTCAAGCATTTTCACAACCACCATGAGTGCATCAAAATTTAGTTCACCATAATCATCCAACAATTTAATAAATTTCTAACTTTAACTCTATCATCAACATTCAGCTTAACATTAAAATAAAATAATGCACAGCATCAATCAAAATATACCTCAATTTCCTCAAAATCATGATAGCCATAAAGATAGAACGAGAAGGACTTAAGCATATCACTTAAGGGATATCAAAAATTACATAAAAGGACCAAAAAGCTTTCTTCATTCTTTTCTATAATTTTGTGTGTCCTTTTTTTATATATAATTTTTGGCTCATTTTTTGTACTTTTCTTGGTTTTTCTTGGACATTTCCTTATCCAACTAATGGTTAAAGTTAGCTTTTATTAACAATGAAGGTGATATTGCACCATTTTCGAAATCAGAAGAGAAACATAATTCAATCTTGAACATACCCCTCCCCTCATTTGGTTAGGAGGAGGGAAGCCCCTCCCCTTCCCTTCCCTCCTTTGGTTAAGAGGAAGGGAGGGGAAATTTTTAAAATTTCCCCTCCCCTCCCCTCTAAAGCCTCCCCTCCAAATTGGGGGGGAGCTCTCCTCTCCTCCCCTCCTCTCCTTCCCCCTCCCTTCCCTACCCTCCTCTCCCCTTGAACCAAACAGGCCCTAAGGGCCAAATTGTACTATCTATTACAACATAGTTGGATATCAAAATAACCCATCAAAAACTTAAAAATAAAACAATCAAATCATAACAAATCCACCAACAATCAATAACAAAACAAAAGTTTAATCCCAACAAATCCTAATCTTATTAAAAAAATGAAGTCACAGCTATTAACAAAAAACAAAGTCACAATTTTACAATTTTACTAATATTTTATATTTCCTGACCTCCTATAAATAATGTACAGTAATTAATTTACTATACTATAATTTTAATGGCTCTAACTCCTACCACATCCATCACAAAAAGCCACTTAAATGTTGTCTTTGAAAACATGGCTGCTTATGACATCTCAGATGAAAATCTTAGCCAAGAATGAAAGGGACTACTTCTTTCTCTTCTTAGAGAGAAGGGTTGGCTTCACCCATCCATTTATCTCTACCAAGTTACATGGTATGTAGCAAATCGAGTACAAGCTGTAAGCTCTTTTCAAGATCATTTCCTGGCAAAAGATAATGATATTATTATAGCTTCTACACCAAAAGCTAGCACTACTTGGTTGAAGCCCTTGCTTTTGCAATTGTAAATTGCAATCATTTTCTACCCTCACAAAAAAACCATCATTTGCTTTGCTCAATTCCAATGCTCATGAACTTGTTCCTTTCCTTGAGTTCAACCTTTATGAAAATAACCAGATTCTTGACCTCTCCAACTTGCCTAAACTAAGACTTTTTGGCACCCATGTTCCATTTCATTCATTGCTTGATACAATTACCAAGTCCAAATGCAAGATAATCTATATTTGTCACAACCCATTTGACCAGTTTGTGTCTTGTTGGTTTTTCTTCAACAAAATTCTACCACCAACATTACCAAAATTATCATGTAAGGAAGGCTTTGAGAGGTATTTCAATGGGACTATTTGAGTATGGTCTATTTTGGACACATATTTTAGGTTATTGGAGGCAAAGCACAGAGACTCCAACCAAGATTCTATTTTTAAAGTTTGAGGATTTGAAAAGAGACATCAAGTTTCACTTGAAAAGAGTGGTTGAGTTCTTGAATTACCTGTTTGACTTGGAGGAACAAGGAAACGATGTCATTGAAAGTATCATTGAGCTGTGTAGCTTTGAGAAGATGAAGGAATTGGAGGTAAACAAGACAGGAAAAGTTTTACAGAGGTATGAAAACAAGGACTACTTTAAGAAAGGTGAAGTATGAGATTGGGTGAATTATTTTAGCCCTTGGATGGAAGAAAGATTGTCTAAAGTGATAGAAGAAAAGTTTAGTGGGTCTAGTCTATTTTAAAACCTCTCTTTAACCATTTAAAATGTATCAACCTATAATAATGTCTTCCTGCATAGGGCATATTGCACCAAGCCCCTTACATGAAATGTGTATCATAACATCATGATTTCTCTCATGTTCCAAATATGTATGTTTCAGGTTTATTTTTCCTTTATTTGATGTCGGACGAAGCTAGTATCGGCTTAATCTTGTATTCTCTATGGTATTCATTATGTGAATATATATTTCATATTGTATTTTCTTTCCAGAATTGGACTCACATGGAAAATTATCTCTTGTATTAATTGATCATCAAAAACACATTTAGTTGACATGGAAAAATATATATATATATATATATATCATAGAGAGATATTATATAAATTAGAGAGTAGTTAACAAAGTGGTTTTTACAACCCCCTTGTTTCTTTTAGTTTTAATTAGTACTTAATTATTATAATAAATCTAAATTAAAATGAATTAGTAAAATCATGTAATGTCCTGCGAATGTGGAAGGTGTATGGCCAACCAATATTTTTTCAGTTTACTGATATGTAGTTAGGCTTAATTTACTCTGATGTTTTGACATACAACATCAATACTATAAAGTCAAAACTTAAAAGTTATATACAAAAGGACTCATCTTCACAGAATCACGACTTGACCCATGAGCAAATTGAAAGATTGAATCGAATGTTCGTGACCTTGGCTTTCTACAATATGTGCACTTTTTCTTGGGCTTGATACAATGAGTTTTCTTATTTTTTCATACTTGGACAAAACACACTGCAATTAATACACATTTTGTTCGTGATTAGTTGATAGCGAAGAAAATTGCTCTGTTATGTACCTTCTAAAGATTAGGTTGCTGATTGTCCTACGTATAAAAGGTTTACCTTTAGTACTTTTTCTTACTCTTAGAGTCAAACTCGGTCTAGCAATTGCCTTACCTCATTTGAGGGGATGTTATATTTGCATATTTCTATATATTTTATTCTATGAATGTAACATCCCATTTTTTAATTCCTTAATTTCTTAAGCTTAATTAAAGATAATTAAGTAGGTTGATGTGATGTGTGGTCAGAGGAGAATAATAAGTGTTTTTAGTTAGAATTTCAAGTATAATATAGGTTCAAAGTGAAATTGGGACACTTGGGGACTAAAACATGGAGAAAAACAAGCTAAAAAGCCTCTATGCCATATGCAGCAGCGTGTGCGTGATGTACCGTGGTGCACAGGCCATCAAGTGAGAATTTGCCTTCTTTGTACCACATGCCGCAGCATGTGGGGATAAGCGCCATGACACATGGTGCGAATTTTACAAAAATAATGCGTGATCTGATGCGAAAACCATAAAGGAAGAAAAGGAAAACAGAGGAGACGCGCATTTTCTCTGTTAGGGCACGACCTAAAGGAGGATTTGAGAAGGTTTAAAGCTCTAAATTATTCAAGGTAAGATCCTTAAACTATTCTTCTCCTTTTCTCTTCAATTATCTCAAGGATTTGAGTTAGGATTTGATAGTGAAAGTAAATTTTTGGTCCAAACTCATTGACTTAAATAGAGTTAATTAGAGTTGTTTAGAGTATTTAAACTTAGTGTTAATGATTTTAGTGGTGGTTGGAAGATGATCTCCATTAATACCCAAAATTGCATTTATATGGGTGGTTAGAAGAGTGTGATGCCATTAATGGGAGTTTAATAGCTTATTAATATTATTGGAGACTACAGAGGGATAATAAACCAAATAGATAGACTCAAACTCATGTAAAGTGAATATTAGGAAATTTAGAAGTAAAGGATTGAGAGTTTAATGCTTGAGCTGATAATGTTAATGAACTTCAACTTAGTTAATTGTAGTTTTTGGCTCTTAGTCACCTATTTGGCTTGCAAATTCAAACTTGGAAGCTCTTATATTGAGGGGTAAACATTTGACCTCTCAAATGTTTGAAGTAATCGGGGAAAACCCTACTTTGGATAATTTTATGTTAATTAATTGTAAATTGACTTCTAAATATGAATGTTGTAAATATGAATTTTTTTTCAATGTGAAAGCATGTGCTAGTTTCAATAAGTGTATAAAAATTGAATGTGCATAATGTTGTTGTGGTTTGAAATACAAATGCCAAATCAATATGTTTTCAAAATATGAACATACATATGTCTTTAGAAAGATGAATGTGATGATGTGTTGTAAATGAGTAGTGAATGATTGATTTGATAAATATGAGCAATTATGATTGGAAAATGGGTGTATGTGATATAAGTAAAGGATAAGAAATTGATGTGCATTTGAGTAGCATTTGGTCGTGAGCCCAATGTATTGATTTTGATAATGAGCAAAGAAAAAAGTGAAAAGAGTGAGTATTGTCTATGTCATGATCAGTAGGCGAGAGTTCACTTAAGGATTGGGAGTAGAGAAAAATTCATATGGTGTTTAGGCTACCCTTCAGTGCATGGGGGTATAGCCTTGTCCCACAGATTGTCCAGCGATTGTCCTATAATTTATCGAGGGACTAGAACCTAGCTTTCTCCACTAGTTTAATGAGGAGAATAGCCTAAGGTATGAGACACCCTAGAGATTTGAGAATGGGGGAACTATGGTCCGAAGGTGAGTAATGTGATCTTTGACTAGGTCACACCTCATGATTGGTGAGCGTGGGTAGTCTAGTCATATAGATGGAGCCCTATTCAGTGTTATAGCCCACGATTTTAATCTGAAGAAATAAGGAGGTTATAAGGTTAGTTGATCATTGCCTATACAAATAAATATATAACGTGTTACACGTGTTGAGTTATGGCAAGTCATGTGAATAAGAGGTCATGTCACATATATGAGAATATGATGATAATGCACCTAGTATATGTGAAATAAAGAAGTTATTAAATGAAAAATGATGAGTTATGATATGTGTGAGTATGCTTTGAGTACTTGGTTTCATATGCATGGGCTTATTTTATAATTGATATATAACTGCATATGGTAGGTTTTCCCTTAATTATTGAGTGGCTAGACTCACCCCTTCTATTTAACACTGTTCAGGCTCTAGCTCTGGTGTTGAGAAGGAGAAGACTCAAGAGGCTAGGAATTAGCATATTCCTACTGTATGCCTCTAGTTTAGATTTATTTTGTATAATAGTATATGATTGCCAATTCTAGGTTGCATGCCATCACTCTTGCACTATTTTGTTGTCTGATTTGTATCTTAGGCCTTGAGTATTTGTGCATGTTGATATATATATATATATATATATATCTTATAGGGTCAAAATACTAGTGTAAGTGTAGAAATGAAGATTTGAACATGTTTTGATTGATTTGGCGAAATGCAATACCAATTTTCCTCCCCTTTTGTTTTTGGTGGAGCTAAGGAGTGAATTTCTATTATATTGTGGTTTAAGTATAGGTGACATGTTATACTAATAGTCCTTAGTCTAATGGACATAGTCCAGGTGTTAACAAAGGCTTTTAGCACATATTGAGGATTTTAGACATCTATTTTGAGTGAAAGTTGTGAAAAGTGGTTAAAACACGTTTGGGTGTCCAACCTCCTAGTGTAACTTGTTTTGGAAGTGAAACTCATGCCATTAGCTAGTTCTTGTAAAGAGCTTTTTATAGACACCTAAATTACGTCTTTCGGACATCGGATGGAGAATCAGGGTGCGTCAAAAGTTTCCTAACTTTGCTATCAAATGATAGCAGAATTTGTTGAATTTTCATGCAACACACCATAACGCATGGCACCTGAGCTACAGCACGTGGCACAGAGAGCAACATGCTGCTGTGCAACGTACACAAACCATAGTGCATTGCCCTCTATGACAGCATATGTTTTGTTTTTCAGTTGTCTTCAAATTCTTTTACTCCTCTGAGGTATCCCATACTTCTAAAACTTTTTTTTTACTCTGATATAAAGAATTTTGATTGATTTGAACTCATTATTATTTAGAAAACTTGGGATCCCTTTAGTTTAGACTAAAGCTTGGTAATCATTTTTATGTATTAATCTTTTAATTACCATGAGTTTAACATTAATTGTGTTTAGTGGAGTGAGAAATTATAACTTAGTATCAGAGCTAAGTTTTGATCCTAGGACCAATAGGTTATGGGCCCACCATGCTTTTGTTACACCCTCAAGCAGTGGCTAAGAGAACCCTCTGCTTAGTTATACAGGTCATGACTAAGAAGATGGTCTCAAGCCTGATTCAATGGTACCAGACTTAACCTCAACTTCCTTAAGTTAGTAGAGGTTGGAGGTTCAAGTCTGATGAGATTCCAAAAGACTCCCATGAGGGTAGGTTGAGGAATAAACTAAACACCACCTTAAGGAAAGCTAGGCTTGCTGTGTGAGTGGTTAAGGCTCTAGTCAAAAAGACCTCTGAGCCTTTTATGTAACAGTCCTCACCCCAGCCTATCGAAGGTTTTTTGGATTAGGCCAACCCACCTCACAACAGTGGAAGCCAGCTTTCCTCAAGGTAGTGCTTGGGTTATTCCTCACCTCACCAAAGAAGTTTTTTGGAACCTTCCCAAACTCGAACCTCTAACTTCTACCACCTTAAAGAAGTTGAGGCTAAGTCTGGTACCATTAGATCAATACCTCTAACCTTTACCACCTCAAGGAAGTTAAGGCTAAGTCTGGTACCACTGGGTCGATCTCCCAAACTCGAACCTCCAACCACTACGACCAAGTAATACCAGACTTAGTCTCAACTTTCTTAAAGTGATAGAGGTTAGAGGATCGAGTCTGGGAGACCGACACAGTGGTACCAGACTTAGCCTCAACTTTCTTAAGGTGGCAAAGGTTGGAGGTTCAAGTATGAGAGATCGAACTAGTGGTACCAGACTTAGCCTCAACTTCCTTAAGGTGGTAGAAGTTAGAAGTTTAAGTTTAAGAAGGCTCCAAAAGACCTCTTTAGTAGGGTGAGGAATAACCCAAGTACCACCTTGGGAAAAGTTGACTTCTGCTGCCGTGATGTGGGTTGTCCTAGTCCAAAAGACCCCTTGGCGGGTGGGTTGAAGATTGTTACATAAAAGGCATGTTTTATGTAACAGCACAACCCCTAAACCCTAACATTGACGAATGCGATGCTGCTATGTTATGTAATGGTACCAGGGTTGGCCATAACTTCACTAAGGTAGGAGAGGTTGAGGGTTGGGAAGGTTCTAAAAGACCTCTTTAGTGGGGTGAGGAATAACCCATGTATTACTATGGAGAAAGTCACACGTGGGCTCATGAGGGAACAAGTGCTAGCATCGCATTCATCAACATAAGGGGCTAGGGGTCGTGCTGTTACAATGAAGGCAAAAAAGAAAAGAATAAATTATTTATAAATAATATGAATTCTAAGCTCAAGTTATAGTCATACTAGCTAGTTCAAGTGTGGAATAAGTTGTCTCCACATATCACGAGCTAACCTACAATGTTAGAGAACATGATCAATCGTTTCACTATATTCACCACAGCGCATGCATAAATCACTTGTCGCCATATATCTTCTGACTTGTTCACTATATATTAGTTAAGAGCGCACCTCAGATAGCAAGCTATAAGAAAACTTGCATTTGTCGGGCACTATCTTTCTTCCAAATCACATTTCACTTGCCACCCTATACATTCCATTTATCTTCCATAATAACCTCATATATAAAAACTTATAGAAAGGTCGCCATCACAACTTCTATTCCTAGAAGCGCACTGCATCACCATCTAGATGACTTGCATGGTGGCGTTGTACTTGCAATAAGAAATGATTATTTTTTTCTAACAAATACTAAAATAGGATAAGTAATTATAACTTTCCATTACAAATTTTTTAATCACTAAAATTCAAGTATTATAAATATCAATGACTATTTTGGTTTAAATATTAACTACCTTTTTCTTTCGATGACAACTAAAATGGAATAGCAAACCATAAGTTATGCTTTGTAAATTTTTTAATCATTGATCCATTCTCTCTTTTTATTTTAAATCGAGAATATTATTGTCATTACACAAAAAAATTAATGTTGAAAAGGTCCCAAAGAACTTTAGAAGAATTATCATATTTCATAAGATTTGATTATCATTTATGTATTTTTGAGGAATTTTTCTGTCATTTTCACATCTAATATTTTAATGGAAAATTGTCAATCAAGGACCTTAGAGTAAATTTATATTTGTCAAGGATCACTTATTATTAACACTCGAATAATTATTTATTAATTCATGTTAGTCTTGTATCAAAAAGTATCAATTTAAATTTAAACAAAAAGTCATTATAAATTAACAATAATTCATTCGAATTTTAACAACAACTGGTCCTTAACTAATATAAATTTCCTCCAGCTGTCTGTGATTGATATTTTTCTTATTTTAATTTAAAATTTAAACTCAAATCCATTCATCCTAAAATAATCTAACAAATCGCAGCAAATCGTCGCAAACCAATTCCAATCAAAAGTACTTTTGTTCTTTATTTTAAATTCCACCCAGGTGGACAAGTTTTCAAATATTCTCTCACTTTCAACATCGGCCACCTCGATCGTCTTTTTGCTCAAACTGATCCTTTGATTTTCACTGTGATTATTAATTCCAAACAAACGTTTGAATCTTGTACACGCAAAACGATAAGGGAAAAATCCAAGAAAAAGTGAAAGGCGTTACGTATAGAAATGACAAAATGAAAGTTATCTTTTAAGAAAATTATTGTCGGAAAACATATTGGATAGATTTCGCATGATTTTTCCCTCACAGTTGTTCTAATCAATATTTTAAAAGCTGGATTGAACGTCAAACTCAAAAAGTTAATATTTTTTTATTTTTATAATTTAATTAATTAGACTAATAGTTAAATTGGTAGTGTAATAATTAGAAAACAATTAAATAAAAATAATATTAAATACATATATAAAATAAATATAAAAAATAAATATACAACATGTCTAATTATTAATAAAATGACACAACAGAACCATAAATTAATAATATTATGAATTATAATTTTATAACTCGTTAAATATAGTTAAATCTTTATGAAAATAAATTTGAGTAAACTTAAAATTATTATTTGCATGTGCACCTATGGCTCTCAACATTTTTATTAAAAAAATGGTTTCAAATTATAATACATACATCTAAATGATTCAAAAATGAAGTTGTTTTTAGTATGATATAATTTTCTAATTTTTCTAGTCTTTTTATTTTTAAAGCTTTTTTTAATATTATGATTAGAACCTTTTAGTTTTCATAAAACTATTCCAATTCCTGCTTTAACTCCACTTATTGAGCTAGCTCAATTTCGATCTAATCCGGCTTAACCATGAAAATAAATTTTGATCCAAAATAAGTTGTTAACAACTCTAGTTGATGGTCCAGTCAGCCAGTCCAACAGTTTGGTTCGGTCCCCTTCTTGAAATAATAGTTCTAATATTACCCCACTTCCTATAAATAAATGAAAGTTAATTCACTATAGCGGCATTCCAATGGCTGAAACTACTACCACATCCTTCACCAAAAGCCATTCAATGTTGATCTTGAGAATGAGGCCTATAATGAAGAATATGAAAAATTATCAATTTCTACTTGAAAAGAATGTGAAAAACTTACCATCTTTACCCAAATTATCACGCGAAGAAGCACTGGAGAGGTACTCAAATGGGATCAATGAGGGTGGTCCATTTTGGACATATGTTAGGTTATTGGAGAGAAAGCAAACAGTGACCAAACAAGAATTTGTTTTCAAGGCATGAGGATTTGATGAAAGGGGATATCAATTTCTACTTGAAAAGAGTGGTTGAGTTCTTGGATTGCCCGTTCAATTCTGAGGAGGAAAGTGAAGGTGTCATTGAAAACATAATTGAGCTATAAAACTCTGAGAAGATGAAGGAATTGGATGCAAACAAGACTGGAAAGTTTGTGAACGAGTTTGAAAACAAAGATTTCTTTAGGAAAGGCAAAGTAGGTGATTGGGTTAATCATTTTTCATCATAGATAATAGAGAAATTGTCCAAAATGATTGAAGAGAAGTTGGGTGATTCTAGGCTATCCTTTCAAAATAAGATTTCTTAACATGGTGAGAATTAATCTATGCCATTATTTAATGTTCCCTTTTCCACTTTAATCTGCGTCAACTCTGGAACTGTTTCTCCTCTAGTAAGAACAAAATATGGTTTTTGGTGGCCTTTTCTACAGACCTATAAGTGCAATTTTTTTGTAAATTTTTTCTTAAATAGAAAATTTGTAGATGACGATAAAAGAGAGACACAGTTTAGGGTCGTGCTGTCATATAATCCCGTCATGTTTTATTTTATTTTTATATTTATGTTAATTGTAGAGATCCTGTCTTTACTTTGTATAATTCTTTCTTTTTTTAAAAAAAAAAAATAAGGTGGGTTGAGTCTTGGAAGCAAAGTAAGGTGAGTTGAGTCTTGAAAGCTTACTAGAGTTAGGATTTGCCTCTAAGCTATGACCTTATCTATTTTAAAAAAGTAATGAAAGAAAGTTAGGACCTGGATATTATATATTTTTAGATTAAAGTGTACTTTTAATTTTTTTAACTTTATACAAGGTTTCATTTTGGTTCTTTAATTTTATAAAGTGTTTTTTTACTCTGTTAACCTTAACATTGTTAGTTTCAAATTTTTAAAAAATAAATTTAATATTGAATATTTGATAATGTTTTATCAATATTTAAAAGTTCAATATAAAAATTTGTTTCTGAAACTAATAGTGTCAGGGTTAAAAGACTAAAAATATAATTTATAAAATTAAAAAACTAAACTGAAATCTTATATAAAATTAGAAAACTTTATATAAAGTTAGAGAATAAAAAGTATATTTTAGCCTTTTTTTTATTAATGAAAACTAATTACTATCGTGAAGCACAATGGACTATAAAGAAATTGAGCTCAAAAGGATAAAACAGGTCGATTTTGATTCAGTGAGTGGTCTAAGTCTACTCACTCAATGAATGTCTTAATTATAGTTTTTAAATCTTATTGATACTTATAAATTATCAACATACATTTTCCCCCAAAAATTTAAAACAATTCACAATCAAAGCACTACTCTCTTATGATATTTCCTCTAAAATTTAAGATTTGATGCTTTTTAAATATTATATGATAGAATCTCTTATAGTCATTAAATTAAGTAAAACATTTGTTATCATGCTACATTAGACACTCGTTGAATGAGTGGACTTAGACTACTTACTAGATCCCAATCATAGAAGAGGCACTATTTGATAAAGTATTTCATTTGTTATACATTTTTTTTATATAAAAGTTTAAATAAATTGTGTCTTGGAGCCTTACCAAGGCCAATGTATGCTTCTAGACTTAATAAGCGTTTACAAAGAGTTATAAGCTAATTCTTTACCAACTAAACTTACCTTTGTTGGATATTAAACTCATTTTTTTGATAAATTACTTGATATCTGGTAGTACCACGTATTTTTATTTTATACACACTCAATCTATATCATGTGCTTTGATAATGACCTTTTTGAATTTCATTATTTATGTTGGTATTGTTGCATAGGAATATTCACTTAACTATGTGAAAAACAGCATTGGTCTCATTTAAAACATAAAAACAAAAATTTAAAGTAATATTTTAAAAATAGTAAAAAAAACATTGTAGATAGCATTTGGAGTGATGAATTAGAATTTAAATTTTAAATATAAAATCTTAAATTTAAAACCTCACATTTAAAGTTCTTAGTAAGGGTAAAAAGAGAGACATGTTGAGATTTAAAGTAAAATGAAAGATTGGAATTAACAAACTTATTTCAACATTTTTAATCGATAAAAGACAAGAATGAGAGATAAGTGGTATCAAGACTAATAAAGGCACTTACATGTAAAGAAAATAAGAGGGTTAGAGTATATTTTCAAATAATTAGAGTTTAGAGGAAATTTGTAATTAGAAATTATTATAATAAATTAAGCATGGATTTGGATTTGGATCCAAAAAATTTTATCTATCAAAATAAATGATTTGGTACAAATTCATATTTTTTGCATTAATTCAAACACATTCTCAAGGTATTTTAACATTTGATATCGCAATATAAAATAAATACATTAATATAGTTTTACATAAGAATTATATTGGTCCATCAACTACAGGCGTACTCGACGTATTATTATATAGGCCGGTGATGACTATAATTTTTAATGTTTCCTCTCTTTACAGGAAGGTCACCTCATCATCTTCTTAATCATGTGTCTATCCACTTACATTAGGGTGTATTTTAGTGACGATATTCATAGGACTAATGGTTCTAGGTTTACAGATAGCTTTCAATTTCAATGACTCATTTTGTTTCCGCTGAGTTCAGATTTAGAGTGTCTCTTGCCCTCCGCATCTTGGTTAATGTGAGGACAGATTTGGACCGATCAAATTTTCAGATTTAAAAATTTTTAATTTTATTTTTAATAAAAAAAATATTCTAAAAAATCAATAAATTTTTTTATCAATAACTAATTTAGACAGTACAATTTTAATTTATATGGTCTAATTTAATATTGAAATTATTTTTTTAAATTAATTATCCAAATATACTCTAAAAAGATTTTAACATGTACAAGTTAAAAATTTTAAATTTTCACTGTTTAGAATTTATATATATAGTCCACATTAGATCTGAACTGCCCAAATTACTAATCAAGCAGAATCATTAAATTTTTTTTTATTAAAATTCATACTATCTAGTTTAAATTTGTACTGTCCAGTTTGGTCACTAATATACAAATTTATTGAATTTTTACAATTTTTAAAAAATTTCACTTTGTTAAAATAAAAATTAAAACCTTTAAATATAAATGGTCCAGATTTAATCTGGATGATGTAGATCTATCCTCACCTACGTGTAGGTTCAAAGGATATATACTACTATAGGAAGACCTTTTAATAATAGTTATTTTAAATTTTTTACATCGGTTATTAAGGGAAAGTAAAAAAAAATGAAATAAAAAGTCAACTTTTCACATAAGTTATTTGTAATAACTAACATGAAAAATTAACTTTTCACATCAGTTTTTCATAATAACATGGAAAACATAATTTACATAACAATTATTTACAAAAATCATTTTTAAATGTTTTTGAACATCATTTTTTTTAATAACCATTGTTAAAATTTAATTTTTGTAAAAAAAATTATTTGTTTTTATATACATCCAGAACTTAAACCTACAATTGCATAGAATGTATAGCAAGTATAAAAGCCAGCCAATAGAATCAATGACTGTACAACAAGTTACATCTATACTAAATATATATTTCTAAGATGAACTAAGATAATAATGTTCATCAAAAATTGTGCTTAAACAACAAAGTGCTAGGTGTACTAGAGATGTGAAGTCTCAAAGATAACAAAAGGGTCCCCAATCCCCCTAACCTCAATCCACCTGGATGAAAAGATGTAAAGAAACTGAGGTAAAGGCAATTGGATTAATGAAAATGAAGTATAAAGTTGCAGTGATTACAACTATAAAACTAAAAATCTATGTCTAACTGCAAATTAGAAAGCAAATTGGAATTGAAAATAAGTAATGCTAGCTTTTTGTCATGTTGCTTGTGTGTCCCTTACTTGCTCAGTTGATATCCTTTAAAAATCGCATACCTAAGACCATTATGCTTGAAGAATCAGGAGCTTATGTGTGAAATAACTGCTTTCACCAGGCAAGACCTCATAAGATTCGTGGCACATCAGATAATGATCCCATGTCCACTTAATGAGCTTTCACATCAAGTCATGCTGAGTTTTAAGAGTCACACTTTTGAGTACGTGCTTGGCACAAAACTTCATCTAGAAATGGATTGAGCCTTGCTTTCATTTGTGTACTAGGCCTGTTGTTTCATTCTCATTTCTCATTTTTAGTTTGGACTTGAAACTTCATTTTAAGCCCAGATAATGCCCCCTATATAAGAATGGCTAATAATCGTAGGCCATATGGCACGTTTGAATGGATGCGACCTCTAGCATTTCATTTCTCTATGCCCTTGGAACTATAAACCTTTATTTTCATCAATGTCGTTCCTTCTTCTCTTTCATACTCTTTTCTTGCCTTTTAAGCTTCTATTATTCTATTCGTTTACATTCTTCTCTAATAATGGTGTCACAATCTGATGTTGGATAGACTTCTCAGGCTGCAATCCTTTTTCTCGATGACTTGGCCACTATTCATAAGCCTCTTGAATATTTGCAAGATGCTACTCTGGTAAATATTTCTCCTTTGTGCTTTTCTTGCTTGTCTCTTTGGTTTTTTTTATTACAATGCTCCCACTTTTAGTTTTACTTTGGCTAATGCTACTAACATTGGCTACCTATCAATAACCTTAAAGGTTATTGATCTAGAAATCCTCACAATCCCTATCCCATAGCCCTTGACAATAGTTTGGGAATTATGTTTGGTTAGGGAGCCTGCCCATTTCAAGGAGTCCTCTTGCCGCAAACTTTGCAATTAGCCTTGGTCTCTATCTACTTGGGCTAATTAGGCTAAACGTGTCTAGCCTACCTATCAAGATCTCTAGGAGGAAGTGGGTTTATTCGACGTAATTCAACTATCCCTCATCAACGTTGACATCCTCGTTACCCTCTTCGAGACCCTGCTCCATTTCTAGTCCCCTAAGTGAGTGCCCTTTTGTTTTATGTCAACCCTATGACCATCACCCTCTTGGATGTCTTCATGTGACTAGGCCTAACTATGATTGTAGAATAGGATTTCATCCACATCCTTACCATCGATCCTTCCTGTACCTGCCTAAATGAGAAGCTCGAGGCTTAGGTAAAGGTTGTTGGTTTGTATTCTTTTATGATAGTGAAGTACACGGGCTAGCCAATTGGCGATCCTATCGCGACTGATAAGCACTTGGCCTTCTTATGGGTGCTATTAAGCTCGTGAAGTGGGAAGCCCGAGTCACACCACTTGCCCCTGGTAAAGCACTTACATTGTAGGCTACACATATTTCTAAGCACCATGTTCCTGTGCTGTTTGTATGATGGGATGAGGGAGTCTGTGCAGGGGAAGCCCTTCAATAATGTTTACGGGTCCTTTTGGATTTTGAGGCTACTGTGATCGATGTACTGTGATCTTTCATATTGTTAACATCGAAAACTTCCCTATGGTTCTCTAGAGGGGGTACAAAGAACTAGTTTCTCAAGTTATATCCAAACTAGGGAGCACAACCTCTATTTATTGTCTTAAGTTTGTGATATTTATGGTTTAACAACAACAACAACAAGCCTTTATCTCACTAGGTGGGGTCGGCTACATGAATTGCAAGACGCCATTGTGCTCTATCATTTATCAAGCTTTTAGGAATATTATTAATTAAAAGATCACGTTCAATAATTTTCAAGAGTGTTCTCTTAGGCCTTCCTCTACCTCTCTTAATCGGACTCAAAGTTATATGTTTCACTCTTCTCACTGGTGCCTCCCTTGGTCTTCTTTGTACATGCCCAAACTATCTCAACCGATTTTCTACCTCTCAACAAATTATATATATCACTCTGGTCTTTACACATTAATTCTAAAACAATTATACCCCTTAAGCCTTGAAACCTTTTCAAATAGTCTACTTTATTTAGGCAAAATTATAATAACGGCTATACATTATTATTATTTACATGTGGGCTCCATATATTTGAATTTTATTCCAACACTTACTGGATAGATTAATTAGATTAGCGGATACATTGGTTTGCTTTAGATTACTCAATAGGATAATGGATACATTGATTACTGGATAGATTAGTGGATTATATGATCTTTTAATTTGAAATAATAATTTAAAAGATTATATTTTTGTGTCATTTTAAATTGATTTCAATCCTAGTTCAATAATTGATTTTGTTGTCTGGAAATGTTGATATTGTTGTCTAGATATAAATTTTCCATAGATATAAATTAAGGTTTCATTAAATACATTAATTCTAATATTATTTTTTCTCTCTCTATAGTTAATTTTCATCCTTTATCTTTTTAATATATTAAATGATGAGTATTTTTAAAAGTTTATATTTTTTTTTTTGAAAAGATAAGGTTGTTAAGTATATTTAATGAAATTTATTGTTATATAAAATTTTATTTAAAAATATTTTATAATTTAAGATGAAGAAAGTAATTTTTATTGAAATCTAACCCCGTCCCTTTTGTTGAAATCAGATGGGTGTCTGTATGCTTGCTTCGAGAGTGGTGAATCCCATTTATATTTGCTTCGAGATTGATGAAACTAATTCTTATTTTATATATATATATATATATATATCGAATGAAGTGTATGTATATTTTATATGCACCCACTTGCTTCGAGAGTGATAATCCTATTGACAATTTGGCATCGTCTGCAAGGTGAACTGGACTATATATATAAATGTATTTGTCAGACACCAACCTTATATATCTTTTTCTATGATTCATCAGTTTTGATCAAGTTCCTTATGTTCATCTTCACGTGCACACAGCTGGACTACCAGCGAATGCCTCTGCGCCTTTCCACATGCCCGATAGTCAGATATTTATACTTCTATATTGTGACTGTGATGATTCTTAATTTCAAGTAGTCTATAAATAATGGAAACTTTTACTAGTTAATATATCCTAGTTATACCGTGGCTCCAATGGAAACTGGTGTCTCTTGCATCACAAAGGTTGAGCCTGAGAACGAGATTTGCGATGAAGATTATCAGTGTGAACAATATAGCCAAGAATGTAAGGATCTGTTCAAATCTCTTCCCAGAGAGAAGGGTTGGGCTTTCCCATACATTTATCTCTATCAAGACATTTGGTACACACCATTTTATATCCGAGGCATACGATCTTTTCAAAAGCACTTCAAAGCAAAAGACAACGATATTGTTATCGCCACCTTACCAAAATCTGGAACTACTTGGTTGAAAGCCCTTATTTTTGCCATTGTGAGTCGTAAGCATTTCTCTCCTTCACAAGAACCATCCTTTGCTCACTCACAATGCACACGAGCTTGTTCCTTTCATAGCGCTAAATTACTGTGCAAATAACCAAATTCCTTATTTATCCAACATGCCTGAGCCTAGACTTTTTGGTACACATGTCCCATTTCATTCATTGCCTGATTCAATTACGAAATCTAAATGCAAGGTAATCTATATATGTCGTAACCCATTTGACCACTTTGTGTCTTTATGGATTTTCATGAAAAAAAATCTCACCACCATCTTTACCCAAAATACCATGTGAGAAAGCATTTGAGAATTACTGCAACGGGATCAATGAGGTTGGTCCATTCTGGACACAAATGTTGGGTTATTGGAAAGAGAGCAAAGAGACACCAAACAAGGTTTTATTTTTAAAATACGAATATTTGAAAGGAGATATCAAATTGTACTTGCAAAGAGCAGCTGAGTTCTTGGAATGCCCTTTCACTTTAGAGGAGAAAAGTAATGGAGTTATTCAAAGCATAATTGAGCTGTGTAGCTTTGAGGAGATGAAGGAATTGGAAGTCAACAAGAGTGGGAAATTCTTGAAGCTATATGAAAATAGGGATCTCTTTAGGAAAGGTGAAGTGGGAGATTGGGTAAATCATTTTTCCCCTTGGATGGTAGAGAAATTGTCTAAGGTGATTGAAGAGAAGTTGACTGATTCTGGTCTGTCCTTTTAATGGATCTCTCCATCCTGATAAACTATGAGCCTGCTATAATTCTTACAGTTCTACATGAAATGTGTCTCATGATGTGTTCTTTGGTATTGATGAGAACATTCGCATGAATAAATATATTTTTTTTCTTGTGTTCTATATTTTGCTTCATATTGCATTCTGTTTTTAGAGTTTCCATTTTATGAGTTTAATTTATATATAGGACACTAATGCTTCTCGTGTTTATCGGTTTTAGTCTGCTACAATTTTCTTTCCATAATACTTCTTAAAATAATTCCATAGGAAGCTAATATTAAAATTACTTATGCATGATTTAAGCATATTTATTCACACACATATCTCGCATGCATGGAGTATGCTTTATAATTAACTATAAATTGTGCAACTTAACTCGCTATAAAATCTGTATTATGGGTAAAGACATATTGAAAGACGTCTAGAAAGATCACAAAATTGTCATGTATGAAAAATCCTTAGAAAGGTTTTTCTTCTCTCGTTCATTCAGTTTGCACGAAATTGTCTTTCCTTAAAATAAAAAAAGAGAGAGAGAAGTAGAAAGATATTTTGTACCTGATATTTTTCGTTCTTGTTTATTTACTTGCTAGTAAAACTCCAAATAAAGATATATTATCTCAATTCTCTTAATGAGAAATCAAGGAAATTAAATGACAGATTTTATTGAGGTTGATTAATCATGAAGTGAATAAAATAAATTTTATATATACATATATATTTGTTTTTTCAAATTATACACAGACAGATTTTCAACTTCTTTATTAGGGCCACTGTATTGTATCACATAAGCAATAGGCAAATAATTCCAAGGTTTAAATAATTCAAAGTTTTATGGGATCTACTTTAGTTTAGGTCCTAAATTCTAGTTAATATCATAATCTTGATTGGTTTAAAGTATTAAAAATAATCAAGGCAAGAGGTAGGACTAGTTTCAAGGATTAAATCACATATTGGTGTATTTATTTTGGGTGATCTATGTGTTCAATTCTAAGTGTTTAATAGGTTATAATCACTATCACCTAGTCTTGATGGTCAGTAAGACACCTCACATACCAATTGAAGAAGCCAATTGAATCTAAAAAAAGGTAAGGAAGTACAGGGATAAAAGTGGTGGGTTCTAATCTTGGGAAGATACTTTGAAACTTAGTTGAATTATACACAATTTTCCTTTACTCATTTGACATTAAAATCAAACATAAGCATTTATTTTCTCTCTTAAACTCTTAGCTTCAATTCTAGAATTTTAATTTGTCTTGATCATTGTCTTGATTTGGTTGCAAAATGCCTAATCCTTGAGGATAAAGTGACCTAAGGTACTCTCACTATTACCTCTTAGTTTCTTTGAGAAGCTTGACATGATTAGGGCTTTTCACCCCTCAACAAAAAGCTTGGGATAGTTAGAACCCTAAGAAGTCACGATGCTAGGACTAAAGAATAAGTCCTTTCATGGGGGAGATTTGTCAGGAGGTCCTTATCAACATAAGCTTGAAGAAACTAGCATTGGCATTATGACAATTGGTAACTCCATTACCTTCAAACAAAAACTTTCACCTATCAACTCAAATATCCCAACAAATGTATCCAAAAAGAATAGGCCAAGCTATTTTTCTAGTGAAAGATCTACCAATATCAAGACTCAAGTTTCATCTGACCCATTCAATATGCTTATAAGTTAATGAACTAATTAAGAAATTTAGGAGAAATTACAAACTCCCAATGTTTAGTTGCATTTAATTTTTGCAATCTATCACCAAATGTAGGGAGTTTTTTCAGTACTTCATGGTTAAAAGGGCAATTTGATGATTCCTCCAACCCTCATCTGACTCTTAGGTCCCTTGTAGCACTCTCATGGGAAAACAACCACATGAAGGACTATATTTTTTCCAAGATAGGCCATTTCTATAAGAGCTTCCAAATGGGCTCCTCACCATGGTTACTACTTGCAAAAGGAAAACGATATGTAGATTTAACAATAAATTTCTCATCTGAAGATGGTTCATAGAAAAAGTTACACTATCTCCTCTCTCCTCACAAGGTGGGTGTGCATGAGTCAAACAATTAACTACATAATTATCTAGCCAAAAACTAAGAGTAATTCTGTCCAATTAAATATTACAACGTTGATTAACAATTGAGTAAAGCAAATGAGAACTAAAATAAATGTTAATTTATTATATTTAATTGTCAATAAACCTTATAGTATCTTCTTATGATGCATGAGATTTGTATTTTCTTCTTGTTAGAGTGTAGGTCTTAGTCCTTTGGTTTTGATATGGATTTGAATTCAATGAGTGAATTAAGTTCACTTATTCAAAGAGTGTCTAAATTATGGCTATTAAATTTCATCAATATTTGGAAATTATTAAGATATATTTCCTTTTAAAAAATTCAAAAATAACCATACAGTCAAGAAACTTCTCATTTATACGTTGTCCCTTCCAAAAATTTTGAAATTTAGTATTTTTCATAATACTATTATAGAACAAAATCTCTTGTAGCTGTTTAATTAAATCAAATAGCCAGTTGTTATCATGCCACATGAGACAATCATTGAGTGAATGGACTTAGGCCACTCAATTGAAATTTTTTAATATATAGATAATGTAGCCATGATGAAAGTTGTTTTATATTGGCATATAATGCAATTTAAATATGTCCAGAAAAAAAGTAACCCTTTTCTTTTTCTTAGCTACATTCGATTCCATCTTTTTATCTTTTATAAATGATTGTATCTAAACAAAATTTGTTATTACTTTATGAATGATTGCCTTTATTTTATTGACTGGTACAGTGATGTCCTAACATAATAATTAGTTCAATGAAATCCTTTATCACTTTATAAATGACCATTTTAATTTCATTGATTGATATATACTTGTGTTCATCACTTCATCCTTTTAAAAGAAATTACAAATAAGTGAAGGACATTAATCTAATTATAACTAGGTTCTAAAATATTTTAAAAAAATGAAAAAGTTGTAAAGGTCTTAATGTCATAAAAAATTAAAGTGAGATGACAAAATTATCCATAAAAAAATTCTCCATCAAACTTCATTTGCAACTCAATTTCTTATACATTTGTTAGTGATTTACAAGTAATTTGCAACTAACTTTTAAATTAGTAAGAGGAAACATTAAAGGTAATTAGATCAACCGTTTGAAAGTTTTAATAATTTGTAGCCATGTTTCTTGATTTTGACATTAATGTGTAACCAACCTTATCTACATTTTAAAAAGAAGTATTGAAAATTAATTAGCTAGATCATATGTTTAAAGTTCTATGGGTTAAAGGACATTTGAGTTTGTTTAGGCTAAAATTGAAAATGATGCCTATTTAAAAGATCACAACAACTATAGAAAATATTAGACTGAGTGAGTAAAGTGTTAGGCCTAACAAGGGGTTCAATAATGACAAGTTTGGTCCGTATCATGGTAAACTAGCCTAAGTATGCATGGGTCCTCAAATTCCCTAAGACTTAAAACTACTAGTTGCATTGTTGCCTTGCATGAGACCATGATGTAAATGAGCCTTAAATCTCATGAGATCATGACCTCTGCCTGCACATATTTTGGGAACACAGGCTACTAGCCAACACGGCTGTGCACAATATATATATATATATATAAGAGAATAGGAGTAGAGAAGAAGATCATTCACAAACACCTTGAAACTCTCATGAGCTTCGTGCTTCATCAATAACTAGCCTTTAGTCTTAGTTTATCTTTTAGTTTAGTTCAGCATATCATTTTACTGTTGTAATTTTGTACTTATGCACACTATTTAATCAGACTTGGTCTATTCCATTTTAACTTGCATCTTTATATTCGAGTGAACCAAAGTAAGGGAGCCTAGGAACCTATTCTATTTGAGACTCAATGTCTCTTGCATGCCTGATACATCAATTATTTAGTTGATTCAGTTCTCAAATCAATCTTTTAGCATGCCTGGTGGGACCCTATGTATCAATACGCTTAAACATTAAAGGGAAAAGAAGGGCAAGCAAGTACCTAGTTCTAACAAGCTAGAAGATGACTCTGCTAACATAAAGTAGGAAATCAAGGTCGAAGGGCCTAAAGGACCCATTATAAGAATGCCCAATATCAACCGGACCAGAAAGCCCACCAGTGAAATAGTCATAAGGCATGAAAGAGACTCAGTGAGTCCTAATAGGGGGACAAGGTTGTGTATGCATATGGAGCCTATGCAATCTAATGGTATCTCTAGTCAGACATCGAGGCTCAATGCCAAATGGGTCTGTAATCCTCTAATTGTGTCCAGTGAGCTAGTCTTGGAGGTATTAAAGTGGATTTAAGGACTACCAAAGCTACCATATCCCAGACTTTACTCTATTCTCAAGAGACGAGCACTAATCCACTTTAGTGCATATTGGCTGTTTTAGCATACAATGTGATGAAATAGCTAATTATGACAAGTTCAACAATTTAAATCTCCGATTGTTTCCTAACTCCCTCACTAGAAAAGCCTTTACTTGGTATACTTCACTGCCACTAAACTCAATGCTTACCTGGGTAAAGATGGAGCATAAATTCCACATACAATTTTACAGTGCTTGCCTAGGGAATCTACAGACTAGTTCTTGGCAAGATTTAAGAAGCTCTAGGGTAGATGCAACATGCTATTTCTAAAGACAGTCTATAAAATTAGCATAGAACGGCTTGACATTAAGTTGTGCAAGAAATTTTAGGGCATGAAATTCAAGGATTTTTACGAACTCTCAACTAATATATACAAGTGTGAAGAACTGTTATAGGAAGAGCTTTATCATAAACGTACTTCAGCAGGCACCTACTTCAGTGAGACCAGATGTTGTGGTAGGTGAGCTTAAAACCACAAGGGATGTTACTTGCCCAGCCTTAAAACTGAAGGCCATGTTCAAGATCTCAAAGAAACTAGATTCAGTACAGTATATGGTCTACATTGTTAAGATAATGGAGATATTTGATTTCTTGCTAAAGGAAAGATTCATCTCCTTATTAGAGGATCATAAATACCATCTCATGAAGAGAGGAAACTAAGGAGTATTATTAGTATCACAACTCATGGAACCACTCTACCAATAATTGATGGGCATTAAAAACGTGCTATAAGATAGACTTAACAATGGGGTGTTCAGATTCATAGGGAAAGAAGAGTCCATAATAATAGACAATGACCCTTTCACTTTGTTCACAATATAATGTAGCAGAAGCAAGATGGCCTCGAAGAGACTATTGTAAGCACAGGGGCTTAAGGGATTGGAGGACAAACCTTAGGGCTAAAACTAAAAGAACACGAGCTATGGTGGAATAGTCCATAAGCATTTGGAAGTGACTAGACCATGAGCTTATGAAGATTGAGCAACCAAGGTCAGTGTAGGATTGTCTTAGGGAGCCTTTGGGCAAATATGATTACTTCATCAAGTACTCAACCCCTCTAGTTGTAGGCAAACCATTTACAGGAAAACCTATATGGGGATATTGGCCTAGATATAGAACCAAGTGAGAATAAGGAGCCTCCTTCAATGGCAAATATTAACTAACATTAGGGCCGGTTCATTACTCATTCCAGCAATGTGCCACATAGATAGTACAGGTTGTTTTGCTATAAGAGTTTTGAGTGTGTCAATGCATACCAAAAAAAAAGATGATTGCAAAAAAGAGCCACCCAAGATGTAAGGAAGCACCTAACCTTAAACTACCTATTAGCTTTGCCTAAAAAGAAAGAAACAAATTTGAGAGACAAACCCACCAAGAACACAAAGATTAGGAAGATAGCAAAGGAGATTCAAAGCATCTAGGTACCTAAGAACACAAGATTCAAATAGGGGAGATCCCACTGGATCTATGTTGTATGTTTATCTAACCCTATCATATTACGTTAAATTGGCCCTTAAGCTGTAAAGCACACCACTAATAGAAATAAGGGGTAGAAACTAAGAGTCAAAACGATACCTTTTCCTTCAACTTAATTTTAAATGCACTAACAATTAGGCTAAATATGAAGCGTTATTGACTAGGCTAGAGATACTTCAAGAGCTAGGGGCCCAACAAGTCCATATTAAGGCAAACTCATAGTTAATCATCAAATAACTCCTTGGCAAATATGGGTACACATGCCTAACCTTAGTCATGTATTATGTAGCTGCTATGCAAATTCTATTAGGATTTAAACACATAACACTTAAGCATGTGCCAAAGCCCACAATTAGGAAGCTAATGAATTGGCAAAAGTGTGGTTTGGGTTAAGACTTTCACTAAACCTCACAAGGAAACTCATTCTAGTCAAAAGAAGAGTGCACCCTTTGATAACTCAGCGAGGAGTAACCGTGGAATGCCAAACGATCTCATAAATGTTTGAAGTAGATTGGAGAGCTAAATTTAAGGTTTATTTAAAGGGTCCTAGTCATCATTTTCCTTATAGAACCAAGGTTTGAGCACAATACTTTATGCTGATAGATAAAGAACTATACAAAAAGGCCTAGATAGTTAGTTACTGTTAAAATGCATAGTAAGCCTATAATGCATAAAGGTACTAATATTAAATATATAAAAGGGTTTATGGGGCTTGTCAATCAAGGCCAAAATGCAATGGCTTATAACAAGACATGGGTAACTACTAGCCAATCATGGCTAAAGACTATATGGAATATACCAAATGAAGGGAATGTTAAGTCCATAGGATACTCTAGAGGGCCCCAGCCTTAGACATGAAATCCTATAATCAAAACTATAGCATTTTAAGGGATAGGCAATAGATATCATAAAAAAAATCCACCCGACCTTTTTAAAGGGTCATTCATTTATCTTAATAGCTATAGACTACTTCACTAAATAGGTAGAGGCCGTCCCCATGAAAAAGGTAGAGTAAGATGACATTATAAACTTTGTCAGAGAAAGAATTGTGTTCAAGTTTCGATCCCACATACTATTACAATGACCAAGGCATAATGTTTGAGGAAAACACCTTAAGGACGTTTGCTAAAAAGAGCAGGATTAGATTTACTCCATCATCACCCTATTATACAGAAGCAAATAGGCAAGTAGAGGTTTCCAATAAAGTCATTTCTAACCATCCTTAAAGAAAATAATTGATGACAACCTTAGAGAATGGCATGACAACTCCTAAAATCATTATGGACATACAAAAGCTCCAAAAGAGAAGCACAGGCACAAGCCTAAATGCCTTAACATACAAGCCACAAGGCCATGCTACCCTTCGAATAGCCAGTGCCTTCCTTAAAGGTTTCTAGAAGCTTGAATCTTAGCCTAGAAGATACAAAAGGCGATGACAAATGAGTTAGTCTAGTTAGATTAAGTATGACTTCAAGCTCTAGATCTCATGATCACTTAAAAGAGGGGATTTCAAGAATAAACAATAGAAGGATTCATAGAAGAAATTCTAACCTGATGAGCTCATGTAGAAACTGGTCCTACCCTCCTTGAACAAAAGACCATATACTGGGAAAATTCTCTCATAATGGGAAAGACCATTTAAGGTACACCAAGTATTAGAAGGAAATGTGTAAAGGTTGGCTAGTCTTGATAAGAAACCATGTGCATAGACCATAAATAGAAAATACTTAAAGAAACATTAAGCCCTCACAATAGCAAAGACCTAAGGCCTAGAGTAGCCTAAAGCAAAGAAAGTAGGCACAGAGGACTCAAGGTCTAGAATAGCCTTAGGAAATAAAGTAGGCACAAAGGATCCAAGGTCTAAACTAACCTTAGGATACATAAATAGACAATAACTTTTTAGCAAATAGACATGTATATTTTATAGCAGTTGTTATGTACATGATATAAAAAAAAGAGATACAAGACCCAATCCCTAGTCACTTTAGATCTAGGACTAAATATTGTCCCACACTTCTAAGGCACATCTAGTCAGGGTAATGATGATGCTGAGCTAAGACTATATCTAACTTGGTTACTAATTGGAGCTTTTCTTTGGATTTGGCCTGTGATGCAATGTGTTGCTCAACCTTTGAAATTAACTCAATTAGCCTAAATTTAGTACTTAGGCCAACCATAGGTCTTCTCGCAAGGAGGAATTTTTAACTCTTAATCGAGAAAAATTAGTGAATAGATTAACCATTTGAGTGAAGTTTTTACCAAATTAATTAGTGAACAAAGTATAAACTAAACCTAAAAGCATGTGATTGGCTTCCTTTATCGAGTAAGAACCATAAGGCATTATTAATAGAGGAATCTTAGCCTCTAATTAATTATGACAGCTCACTCAAACTTATCCCCCTTAGCTGAAAAAGTGATTACTCGAGACAACTATCTCTCAGTAATGGCATGGTATCTAACTAATTCAATTCCTTAGTAGAGTACTAATTATTGCTTGCCTCTTAAGTAATATCATTAGCTAGCTCAAGAGTTAACAATTGTTTGGTCCAAAATTTGACTCCTTAATGCCAGGGCCAAGGAGAGAGTCACTCAAGCTTAAGACTATGAAACTTAAGAAGTTCTTCAAGTAGTATTTACTAATATAATTACATGCTAGGTCATATAAGACACTTTACTATTTGAAACCACACATTACAATGTAAATTCATCAAGTGGTTGAAATTTCCAAGAACAAAAAGGAGATGTAATTCAAGTTAGCAACCTTATTTCAACACAAACATTTACAACCAACCATGAAACTAAAGTCAAATTGAACTATAATTAACCATAGTCATAATATTCTAGTGAAATTGAAACAGGATGAGGAATAAGTTAAGCTTAGCCAAATGAGACTTCAATGCTTCTCTTCCATCAACTCCCTCCTTAGGATTCCATGGAGAATTTAGCTAGAAAACATCAAGAACACCTTGCTCCTCTAAGAACCCAACCACAACTGGGAGATGCTCCTTGTCTATTGATGAATTGAAGGTTCAAATCTCCTTTCAAATAGATAGGTTATGGTCGTCCAGGGAGATGGAGTGAATGGTGGTGGAAATTTTTTTAAGTTTGATGGCTGAATTTGAAGTTATGGGTGTTGGAAAATGAATAAGTAGAGAAAAGGTGGAGAAAATGAAGAACAAAATAAATTAGAGAGAGCGAGAGAGGAATGGAAGAGATGAGTGAAATGAATGTTGAATCCTCAATTATGAAGGCTGAATGGAGTAAAAGAGTTTGACTTCAGCTGAACTCTAATTAAAATAAAACAAAACAAAATAAAAAGAAATTTTTGAGCCTTGTCATACTTGCTAGGTGGCACTCTCTTATTAGCTTATGGATATGATTTAATGTGTGTCAAATTAATCACATGCATCATCTACATTTTAAGCTAATCTAATCCACCTTATGAAGAGAAAAACGTGCCCAAATGCTTGAGCTTTGACCCCATGGACTTTTGACTTCATTTGTCAATTGATGCACAAGTCACATTCACCTATGTAACCAAAATTTACATAATTTAATTAACATAACATGTGACATTAAAAAATTATAATTAAAGTACAAAATTAAATTCATATTTAGAAGGGATAATTTATTAAAGCAATCAAATTCTTAGGTGCACAAAATCATATAAAATTTTTTACCACAAATGCAAAATGAAAATGAGTTCAAACTAGCACACACTTGAGAAAGTGTTAACTTTTTATTTAATTACTCCTAAACTGAAATAAATTTGTAAAATCTAATTTGACACTCTTTTTCTGTACTAAAAATATATTTTTCTCAAATTTTGTTTACATTTCTCAAAAGTTTATTTTTGAACTAAAAAATCCCTAGTGCACAAACTAAAATATAAACCCTTAGGCAATTTTCAATTCTATGTGATGTGTGTGCACTTTGAGATTAATAACCTTATAAATAGTTCTAACTGACATAAACAAGTATGTAATAAATGTGGTTCTATCAATTCTTTCCACTTATCTTTGCATTCTGGGCAAAATCATGTGAACATGCTCCCCAAAAGAACACCAAAACAAGAAACAAGACGAAAAAAATAATGTTCAAAGTCATTAAAGTACTAAACTAAGAACTTTCACAAATTATCAATCAATGTGACCAATAATTAAAAAGAATTATGCTCATAACAAACAAACTTTTACTAAGAATCAATGTCAAAAGAGTAAGCCTAACTAAGTCAAGTGTTTGCACTCTTCACTCAAAGTGTATAAGGTATTCAATTTCATTCAAAATTCCTTAGAATAAATCCTACCATGAGTTTGTAACCCTTACATCTCCACCACTAAAATAGCACTTGCAATCGAGGTAGACTTTATTAAGTTGTAATGTGGGTTATGGAAGGATAACTAAGAAATGCATGTGAGAAAATAGGATTAGCATCAAAATAATGCTATGGTCAAGATAAATCCCCTACTATGCAAAGCATAACCAAGTTCAATTGAATGGACATCTTAACATAATGAGGATGGAGAGAAATGACAAGAAATAAATGTAAGTAGATAAGTAGGGCAACTTCTTTATATTTTTTCTTTTCTTTTCACATTCTTTTCTTTTTTCTAATGGAAGCAAGAAGGACTATAGGCATCCAAACTCTAATGAAATCAATGCTTTGACAGGGCGATGGCACCTTATCTACTCTGATGTGGAGTCCCTTCTCTTCTAATAACTTCTTAAATTGATGCCAATCTGTAGGGGATTTCGAGATGTGCAAATAATAGGGTGATATATGAATTTTGTTTGACTTATTATTCTCTCTTATGTTCGATTTGTGTTCTATAAGCTTTAACACACACACACACATATTAGTTCTATTCATTGTGTTATATCTTTGATTACAAGTGATATTGATGATAATTGCAGAGATTATAAATTGTAATTTCTCTGACTGGCTTAATAAACCAATCCTTAAGGCCACAATGGACAAGAACAAAGCAAGATTCTTCAAGATTATAACAGAAGGATGAAGCTGATAAATTCTGCTACTATTGCTATTATAGGATTTAGGATGTAATTTTTTGATTTAGAAAAGTCATAAATGTAGGCTAGTAATTCTTTTCCATTGTTACTAATGTTGTATTGCTTTAGTAAATTAGGCTTGTAATTTGGAAGCTAGTATAGGTTGTTACCATGTTTTGGTTTTTAAGTTGATGTGCAATGCCAATTTGACTTTGAAATTGAATGTAAAATGCCAATTTAGCTTATTGCAATGTTAAGAATTGGATGTATCAATGAAAATTACATAATCCAAGTCCCCAGTGTTTACTAATTTTTATTCTTAATTCTCAAACTAATTTTTATTCTTGATTTTCAAAATGAGAATAATTTCACAGTACTTGAGTGCATCATATTATACACAAAACTAAGCTAATAAAAACTGCTATTTCATTTTAGAGCAAAGGATGTGCCATGAGTTTTATTCTCAAGTATCAAATCAAAAATGACACTGGACTAATAGGGAAACAACAAGAAGGATTGGTAAAACAAGATGTATATGCTACAGAATAAAGACTAGAATCTGATACAATATTTTTAACATGGTCACTGCGAGAGGTTAAAGAAAAAATCTGAATAAAGAGTAAAATCCACCCCATCCCCCAACAAACAAAATTAATAAAAGCTCCCTTTTTATTGAAAAATCAACAAGAATATGACATTCACAACCCTGGCACATCATTTATTAGCTTCTACAAATCTATAAACAACTAGTCAAGGTCTTAACCATCACAATGAGCAAAATAACTTTCTACATTACAATGTTTAATTAGAATTGTTTTTTCTTGCCAAAAAAAAATCAGAATTATATGTGTTTATATCCAAGAAGAGGAGGGAAAAGAAGAGCAACTTTCAAAGGGAATAGCTTGATAAAATAACCATGTTAAATGGTTGCAAAAATTAAGGAGAGTAACTGCACATATAAATTGGCAAGGCAAAATAGCAAATACTCAATAAAAACCAGGAGCCCAATTAGATGCAAAACTCTTTATAAGCTGCCAAAACTCTTTGTGCAACAATGGACAATTGGAAATCAATGTAAGCTACCAAAATAACTTATTTGTTGTGACAGTGAAAGTGAAATAGCAATTAGAGCTGATAGAAAAGTCACATCATTACATACAACCTCTTGATTCGAATAACTTTTTTTTAAATGTTGGTCGCTTCAATAACAGCCACAAAATAATAAATATGAAATGTCAAGACTGTATATTTTAAACACCAAGTAGAGGATCCATAAACACTAAAGTTCAGGATAAAAAATTCCAACATTATTAAATACCAAAAAGTGAATCCCTAGACACCAAAGTTTGAGATCACCAAAGTAATTCCAACAGGATTAAAAAACTTTATTGAAAGTACCTAAAATACTAACTAATCAACTATTGATCAATTTGAGATAGTGGTGGTTGGCTGCAAGTAACTTTATTGTTGCTCATTCTTAGGGCCAACTGAACTAATGATGATGATAGTCGAGTAGAACTTCTCTTTTGTGGGAGCTTTGGTTGCCTTTGGTTAGTGTTGTGTGGGAAGTAAGTGGGTGGAGATGGTGGTGGTGGTTGCAATTTTTTTTATGTGTCTTGAGGCACCACATACACTATATCACACTATACAACTTTTTTATTGTGTCCTAAGGCACCACAAGATGTACATTTAACATACTTAGAAAGCTTAGTTCATCTAGGAGACTCTTGTAATGATACGTTTCGCTTCTTTTTTGGTCTTCCAGCTCTCTTTTGTATTATGGGTGGTTCAATCATATCCCTTCTTCATTTATTTCCCAAGCATTTTCACAATTACAAGGATGGATGATTGGATTATAGTAAGTGGCATAGCATTCAACTATCAAGTACTTATCGACATACTTATCGGATCATCTCTCATTGCATAAATACAAGAAATTGCATGCCTACAAATGTAAGCATAATTAGTTTAAAAAAACATACAAAGTATGAAGTTGACAACACAATCAAAGAACTTGTGTAAATCACATACCTACAAGGTAAACCAGTCAAATCCCACCATCTATAAGTACAAGTTCTTTAATTAAAATTGACTAAGAACTTCTGTTGATATAATGAGACTTTGTATTCAAAATTTCCAACCCATTTAGCCACCTACTTCCTAGATCCTCAACTTCTTTGTCTAAACGTTTTCTAGGTTGAGAAATATTTATTAGTCCTTTCCCAACTGTTTTTGAACCTTCATCTCTTTTCTGCAAATCTCTCCATCATGTAACTCTAATCAATCAAACAATCCAATTAGGGTTTTTCACAAGCCTCAAGCAACCTCCCATTAATGATTTGAATATATTATTTAATATCATGTCACACTTAGGGACCTTTGAAATGAGATTTAGTCAACACGAAGGTGGGAAATTCATCAAATGATCATGAGCTTCCCTAGACACTCATTTGAGCTCAATCATCTTTTTTTTCCATAATGGAGTATAAGTGGCTTTTGCAATTGCAAGAACATGGTCTTTAATGACTGTGCCGCCACCGTACCTACTTTTGATATTTGCATGTAGATGTCTAACACCTATGTGATGCTTAGTACCCCCCACAAGTTCATCAACAGCAAGAATAAATCCTTGCAATTCAAAACTAAGTAAGTAAAAAAATATCATCAATGCAAAGGTATTAGAAGGTAAATATGACATCACCTTTTGTTGAGCTAATATAAAAAGCCATTTTTTCTTAATTCCAATATCATAAGAATGTGTGTATAACACCACTTCCATGAATCTTTGTTTTCTCCCTTTATAACAGCAACAGCAAGTGGAAAGTACTGATCATTTTGGTCTTTCCAACAGCAACTAAAAGAATACCCCTATAAGGACCTTGAAAAAGCATCCATTTAATCCTATTATTAGTCTACATGCTCCTTTTGAATCACTTTTCACAGGGCTAAGCAAAGATACAATCTTTTTAAATAAAAGTAGCCTATCAATCTCCAATCTCTCGGTCAACAATTGGAAAGTAGTTTCCTAGGTTTTTATTCCTCACCTCATTCATGAAAACCATAATTTGCATATTGGGCTCTATAAATCTCTATCAATTATTGTTCTTTCCTTCTTTCTTGCTCATTGAGCCTTAGCCATAGTCACATCACACATGTAACCCTCTTTCATCATTAAATAATATTAGATAACTTTATATTCTTATTTGTTTTCATTTGAGGTTTATTTTTTTTGCTATCATGAAGATGTGACCATCCTTGAGTTAAAAGTGACACCAGATGTGTGCTTAGGATTATATGTCTTCAACCTAAATGTTAAAGAAACTAGTCACTTTTTTACAAGCATCTTCCACTACACCCTTTTTGCAATGCATCCTACATCGTGTTCCATCCTTCTTGATAAATCTTGCATCATATCCATTCAATAAAAACATACTTTATCACTGCTTTTTAAATTGATGAAGTGAATTAAATTTCATACCAAGCTTAAATTTGTAATCATTACACATTTCATTAAGTTATATTTGATGTAACAGGGATTAATATTAGCACCATCACTATCTAGACCTTCATTAAAGTGCAACTCATCAGTTCATGAACAGAATCATCGACATTCTTAATCATTAGGGAGGTATATCTCCTGCCAGAGTTTTCTTGATTATGAACATTGTCAAACTCCTCTTCAATATTAATACCATCTTCATCCTCAACATATTCATCAAGGTACTCATCACGTATATTGTCATCACTATCGTGGATTTTTGATTCACTTTCACTTCTAGATTCTGTATTTGATTTAAAAATATTGCAATAAAAAGCCATAATCAAATCACATAAAATGATGGCACTAAAAAAATTATGCAAATTGAATATACTTACTAGAAAAGTCCTTCTCATCCATTATAAAGTAACCACTTTCAAATTCTGAACCTAACAACTAAGTCACAATACTTAGTCAAACTATGGAAGACAAATAAAAAAACATTGAGAAAGATAGAGATCAATAAAGAATAATGAGGAAGACGTTAAGGCAAGAAATATGTCTTTGAAGTCAAGAAATGTCATACCTCTATAGTTTCATCATTGCAAGAACTCTTCCAGAGCCGCCTTCCACAATTGCCTACCCAATATGTAGCCTTGGCTTTCCACCATTGTTGTTAGCATCATTATTGCCTTAATTCATGTCTCCACCCACTATTCCGTCGATTGCAAGTCTCCTTCACATTTTGTGTTGTCCACAAGTTGTTCAAGTGAGAAAAAGAGAGTACAGTGGGTAAATTTTTAAATTTTCCCTATGATGTTAAATTATGATTTATAAAATAATACAAAATAACATATAAGTAATTAGGAATTGATAGAATAAGCTGATATGTTTTATTTATTCCATGTGTATATTTCCATGTCAACAATTTAATTTCCAAATCCTTTTTTTTTAGGGCTACTTTGTCTAATAAAATTTAAAACAGTAACTTGACAATAGAAGTAAACATTAAGGATTGAAATGATATAATTAAAGTTGAGAGACTAAATTGATGGAACCCCTAAACATAAGGGACTAAAAAGTTGCTTTATCCTTAAAATTTATGATTCATCAACTACCACCTTATCTCCTCCTTTCTTAAGGATAGAAGTCCATGCCCAATACCTGACTCACCCAACCAAAAGTAAGCAAGTTAAAGAGATAAAGTGTCACTTGTGGATAAGATGAGAGTATATCACATGATATATTTATTTTCACTCCTCCTAAATGACCTCCCACTATAGAACAACTCATGCACATATGATGTCCAAATAAATATGAATTCCACAGAGTGTTACATAATTCCATATATGAAAATTCCACACCAAACATAATTACTATATATATATATTACTTACTAGCAATTTATTTCAAAAACAATAATCATACATTCTAGAGAATATATTTTCCAAACAATGCTTAATTAAAAAAAAATACACACAACTAATCACACAACACACACCACAAACACAATAGTAAAGGTTACCTTTGCTCCTAACAATTAAATATCCCCGTTTACATGGCTCTTCACCACAATGATTACAATATTGCAATCTATATCCATAATAATGCAAAACATAATGAACACTTGTGATTGAACACTAATCCTAAATGTTAGGTTAATTAATCTCATTAACCCAACACCCTTCCATACACTTATAAAACCATGAAACTTAATCATCCCTATTGTTAGTGCACTACTAATACACTTATTTAATCTCTCATTAATATAATTAACTTCTCGAAAGCCTTAATTTCATATTTAATAAATCTAAAAAGTCTAGGGCTTGCCTCAAGTCACAAATTATTATCTTAATACT
>NW_026555337.1:30113140-30145539 GCF_029017545.1 Prosopis cineraria | reverse complement strand
TGTCACTTGTTTCCCCATAAGAATCAGTGATTGATGTTTTATCTTACTGAGGCTATGTTTGAAATAAATTTCATATTTTTATTTAGATTTGAGACATTATATCACTTGTTTCCTTATAGGATCCAGTGATTTGTAGAGTTTCATTTTCTGAATTTTGTTTGTGGCTTGTTTGTACAACATGCCTAATTAATGCAATCCAAGTAGGAGATTGTTGGAATATTATTTATGGATTGGCATTAATTAATAAGCCCACAGTTTGGTCTTTATAATCTTGTGTGAACCGTAATAGGTGGACCACACAAATGAGCTCAATAAGCAAAAGCCCAACCCACAATCCAATAGATGTCAGTTATGCTCTATCTCTTAACTGACTAAATCAAAAATAATGTGATATAATTATTTTAATTATATAATAAGTAGTTACCAATTTGATCTATATAAGTCGATCAGTCGATAACCGTAAAGACACGACTCATTCTCTATTGCTCCATTATCTCTGAACTCTAAAGGCTCTGGGGACCTGTGGGTTGTGCACCTATCAACACTCAAGATAATCGAGATTTCTCAAGTGCTCATGGATTCTTTAGATATGCATACATATTACTTTATTCTATCATATTCAATTATATATGAATTGAGATATTCAAAGCTATCAACTAAATCACCATAGGTTCCAGCATTGGTTATTTTCCTCTTACCTAAAGGTATTTACAAGGAACAAATTTTTATTAAAAAAATTACAACCTAAAACAACATTAAAAGAAAACCTAAATAAATCCTAGATTTTAATCCTAGGTCAAATCCCCCCATGTAAATAAATAATTTGTTTTCATGTTTTTTATCTTCATTTTTGCATTTGATTAAAGGGTAGTTAAAATATATAAAAGGCCAATTAGTTTACACAATTAACTTAGAGTAATCGTTTTTATGAATGGGTGTCATGAGATACCTAACACCATCCCTATATACAATCGACTACTAACCTTTTTTCACCAACCATCCTTTTTTATTATATAGTTTTTTAAGGTTTTTTAAAATTTTTGGTGGCTACTCTCATTTTTCCTATATTAATCGACCTTCCCTCATCAGGAAAAGCATGATTTAGGCGCGAAAAGTAGCTTACTTTCTTAGTTGAATTATCTACTGAATTGAATGGGTGATCTAATGATAAAAAATTGCTTGGATTGTATATTTAATAAGAAGTTGTGGTTAATATTTTACTATGCTTAATTTGTAAAGTTAAGGCTTGCTTTTTGACAATGTTTGAAATTTTCTTTTGCATTTTAAAGTTCAAAAATGATTTGAATTATCTTTTAGAAAAAGTTGTGACAAATTGATTTGTATTTTTATTCTCAATTGAGAGACTTTATAACTTAGCTTGGAATTTCTAGACATTTTAATTTTTTAAAATAATTTTAAAAAATGATTTGAGTATTCTTTTTAATGAAGTTAAGCCTTTCAAATCTATCTACTTGAACCCCGTTTAAGCCTTTAATTGAAAGAGCCATACATTTTTTTTTGGATGAAACCCGACATTAGACGCTAATATTAATTTGCAACCTTGAAAAACTATGAATTATTTATTTATTTATTTTGGTAAATAAACTATGAATTATTTTACCTTTGAAATAAGTAATAAAATATTCTTAGTGGCGGGAATTGGCCGATATGATTGTCACTTTGGTTATAAGCATATGAGGGAGAGTCGAATGTTGTCAGTTTCTATCAGTCTCTGATTCTTATCCATTCTTCCCACCGACAGTTAAAAGTGTAATTGGAAAGGGATAAATTAAAATGAGTATATTTTTTTTTCTTAATTGACTGAATTTCCCATCATCAATATCAACATATATAAAAGAATTTATAAGGGATGATTAATAGTATGGATGCTCCAAGATTTTGTGCAAAGCATATACTCCCTCCATATATCCTTACATATAACATATCTTTAATTAAATCATGCAAACTAATAAAAATTAGTTTTTCAATTAAAAGATAATGACATCTCAATTTTATCCCTAATTATTGTAAATAAAAAATAAATATTTTTTTAAATTAAATTAATAAAAATATTTATTTTTTTAAATTTAATAGAAATATAATAGTTCATTCATTAAAAAATATACTAATAATATTTTATATTTAGAGATAAAAAAATTTATATATAGGGAGAGAAAAAGTAAGTTCTATACTACGAAATATTATATGCATTGTGAAAACTGAAAAATGTTTAATGTACAAAATATTTTTGTCTGGTAATATGTCCTATTACGTTCTGGTGAGCTCAAGGGTGTCTCTAGACTCTAATGCCTATTGCCTTGCTGGAATAATTGGTTTTTTTCTTTTGAAAGAAAAATATAATGTTAATAAAAGTATGCTCCTTGGTGTCATACATTCATTATTATTTTTAAACAAAAATGAAAAGAAAAAAAAATGGATATCTATAGTTCGGTAGGTAAACCACAAAATAGCAAACTTAAAAAAAAATTAAAATGTATAAAAAAACCTTTAAACTTTAAAATAGTTATATATAACATCTCTCACATTTAAAAATTTAAAATTAACCTCTTAACTTTTAATTTTATTTTTCAAAATCCGTACTGTTAATTATATTATAAGAGTTAAAATATTATTTAACTATAAAATGTTATTAAATAGAAATATTATATTATAGAATTATTTATAATCAATTTTGTGTATTTTTTGAATAGTTAAGGTATTGATAGCTAAAAAAAATATTATTATTACTATATAACATTTTAAATATTTACATTTATGTTAGCTGCATCCATGTCTTTTTGTTATCGATAGTGTATAGTTTTTATTGTTTTAAAGGATAAATTTTTATTTATATTTCTAGTTTAGATTAATGTAATGTATATGGTTAAAATATTTAAAATTTTAAATATTATAGGTTAGACTAATTTTTCCTTTAATACAAAAAAAACTATGCACTATTGATAATACAAAATAGATAAACTATTACAAAAGTAAATATTTAAATTTTTAGATGGTGATAATAACTTTTTGCTTATCAATACATTAACTATCCAAAAATATAAAAAATTGACTAGCCATAGTTTTACAATAAAATACTTTGTTTAATAGTATTTTTTAGTTAAATGACATTTTAACCCTTGGAAAAAGCAATATAGTTAATATTAGGGGTTTGGAAAAATAAAATTAAAGGTTAAGAAGTTATTTATAAACGTTTAAAGGATGAGGGGCTCATATGCAATTACTTTAAAGTTTAAAAAAATTTTATGTATTGTAACCAAAAAATACGGTATAGTTTACATGATTGTATATATAACCCTGAAGCCTTTATTTTATGAAACTATTGAAATTTATCAACACTTAAAAATTATCATGGTACAATTTTTACAAAATTTTGAAATAATACTCACAATAAAAACTAGCATATGTTATGTCCTTCAAATATTTGAGATTCAATGATTTTTTGAGTGCCATGTGACAAACTTTCTTATAGCCATTCAATTTAATTGAACAATTACTACTATGTCATGTGAGATACTCATTGAGTGAATAGATATATGCTACTTGGATCCAAATCCTTTCGAATCTTGTGACATAGCTAGCATTGGAGTAGCTAAGTACTCCCTCCATTAAAAAATTTAAGGTATTTTTAACTAAATCTTATTTTTAAATAAAGTAGTTACTTATCTTAAACTAATCCTATCTTTTTATATTTATTCCTATTTAATAAAGTATTTCACCCTAAAAAAATATCAAGCAATCTATTCAATAAGGGTACTTTTAGAGAAAGGGTAATGATTACACCTTAAAAGACTTAAAATGTCTTATATTTTTTTTATCATTCAATGTAACATCTAGGAAAATTAAGATAATTCATTAGCTTAATGAGTGTGGTTAGTGAATTGAAGAGGTGTGTGGCCTGAGGGGTCTAATTAGTATATTCAATTGTGATTTTAGCCCAAGATACGGGTTTGAAGTGAAGTCAGGCCATCTAAGCACAAAAAGAAGAAGGAAAAGTGAAGAAAAACCCTCTATGTCACACGTCGCTGAGTGTGGATGATTTGCTATAGTACACAGAGACAATCAGGTGTGAATTAGGCCTCTTTGTGCCACGCATAGTTGTAGGAGGCTACGTCTGTCACGGCCCATGGCCAAAAATATGACTTTATCAATTTGTGTTCTGCATGTGAAAATAAAAGGAAGGAAGATTGGAAATCAGAAGGCACGACTTTGCTCTGCTAGAGCACGCACATTAGGACCCTTGAAGATAGTTAAAGGCTTTCTAACATCTAAGGAAAGTATAATGAGCTTCCTTCCTTCCGTCTACTTCCATTTTTATGAAGATTGGAGTTAGGGTTGAGTTGGGAGATGTATTTTCGATCCATAGAAGCTATGGTTCCAACCCATCAATTAAAATGAATATAATGGGAGTTGTTTAGGGTATTTAAACCCAACATTAATGGCTTTAAGAGTGGTTAGAGATTGGTAGCCATTACTATGCGAATTTTGCAATTAATAGGGAGGTTGGGAGTATTTAATGCTCATTAATGAAGTTTTAATAACTCCTTAATGATAATGTAGGTCAATGGAACCTAGCGAACCCATTGGAAGTGAATGAATGTAATTTTATGATTTTGATAGGAAAGGATGTGTAGAGTTTTGGTATTGGTAAATTCTCAAATATGGCATAATGATGATACCCTTGTAATATGATTGTAAAGTGATTCAATTTAGCACCATTCAAACTTGGAAGAAGCTTTAGCAATGGTTATTGAGAGGTGTAGATCTTTGATCTCTCAAAGGTTTTTAGGTAACTAAGGAAAACATAGTTTATATAGTTGAATATTAATTGCTTATTTGTAGAAATGGTTGATTTGAAACATGATTTATACTCTTGATGCAAATTTGGCATGCATGATGATGTGATATTGTTGAAATGTTATGTGTGTACTATTACATATGAATAATGATAATGATTGAGATGATGTAAATATGCATTTATTGTTATGCAAAGTATAGTGGAGAAAGAGAGTGTTACATACATAACATGATAAGATGGATATATTAAATGACATTAATTATCACAAGTGCATAGTATGTGCAAAATGTGTATAGCATGATTATTGACGGGAGTTCGCCTAGGGAGAGGAATAGTTGATTAAATTCACATGACATTGGCAGCGACTGTTGGAATCGAGAGGTTACCCTGGCACCGACCATTGAAATTCAATAGTTGCGCTTGTCTTATAGTTGATTCGAGATTGTTTCACTTATTCTACAAGAAACTCAAACCTAATTAGTCTTCATCGATTCATGAGGAGGTTATATTAGGGATACGACACTCCATAATTGTTAATATTAAGGAAAATCGTGTTACACAAGTGAGTAAGTTAACCCTAATTTAGTAGCTCCTCACAAGTAGAAGGCTAGGTTAGTTCATGAAGGGTATAACCATGTAATAGCCATTGATTTTATGTCAGAGGTAACAGGAGGATATAAGGCTGACATTTGATCATGCATATAAATCTGGCTACATGGTTGCTATTATTATAGTCCGGCATGTATTCGAGGCACATGATTGGCATTATTGTGACCCTATGTTATGCATTGTCATTAAATATGGATGTATGTGCTTTATATATGCCCAATTGTATGGTTGTTAGTATTGTGAATCGTGGCTATATTTATTATATGTGTTATATTTGTGTGTGTATTGCCCATCTGCATCTATTTTTAATTGATATACAACAATATAGATTAGGTGAAATTTGGTTACTAAGTGGTTGTACTCACTTTTCAATTCTCAATATTTTTAAACCTAGCTCATCGGATTAAGATTAAGAAAAAAGTGATGAGGCATAGGATTATAGAGTAATCCTTTTAGTATGCCTCATTTTATTGTTTTACATGTATTAATGTTGATTAAATTGCCAACTAGGATTCACATGATTATTTTGATTTACTTGCATTACTTTAATATACAATTTGTGTATTTTACCCCTTGGATTAGTGAGTTTTTGGCTATAAACCCTCGTAGAGGGCTAAAATACTTATGTGGGTAGGAAAATATGTATTTTGATTATTTTGGAATGAAATTAATTGTTTTGTGTGAAGATTTCCTCCCCCTTGTGTTTTATGAAATATGAGGTTGAGTGGTGGATTTGTAATTTATATGTTTTTGATTGAGTGTAGTGTGTCGCACAAGTCCCTTATAGTCCATTGAATGTAAATGAGTGGTCGGTGTAGACTTTTGGCATTTGTATGTGAGTTTGGATACCCTTGTGAGTTTTTATGAAAAAGTAGTGAAAATGGGTTTGAATATCCAACTCTTTGTAGAAAATAAATTTAAGTATGAAACTTGTGTCATTAGCTAGAGTTAGGAGAAAGCTCCGTGTAGATACTGAAATCACTTTAATCGAATATCGGACAGAGATTTGAAATGCATTGAAAATTTATTTCTAGTGCTGTCATATGATATCACTTGTTTGTTGTGATATTTCACGCCTCACGCCGCGGCGCATGTACTCTTAGTTGGGCGCATGTCCAATTTTTTTACACAAATTACAGTTTTGAGTTTTAAATTTAACATTTTGGGTCCTAATCAATTTTCAAGCTTTCACATTATTTTAGAACTCTAATTTAAGCATAATGAGTGTTTGGAAAAGATTTAAATGTTGAATTTTGGGATCCCATGATAATGTTTTGAAAATTTTCTTTCATTAGAATTTTTGGAAAACTTGTCTCCCAATTGTGAATATATAAAAACTTGATAATCATTATAGGGTTTAGGCCTTTAATTACCTTGATTTTGTTGTTAGCAGTGTTTAGATATGAAAAATATTATATCCAATTCCTCAAAAAATATTTTATATTATTGAACGGACAAATATTTGTTAAAGGAATAGTGCCTGTTTAAGTTTGGTTTTCAATCCCGTAATCCCTAAATTTGTTGTTTAGCTCTTTTTCAATTCATTGTTCTGATACTGTAACTTTTGCTTGCTTGATTAATTGAATCGCATTATGCTAAGCTTCCTGGACATTATTAGATCCCCAACGTGTAGCTGCTTTTTAATTATTTAACCCCTTTAATTAATAATTAATTAATAGGGGATCAAAACTTTATCATGCGCTGGCAATTAATTCAACGCGTGCGCACGTTGTTTTCTTTTGTTGAGGGGTCTATTTTACAGACTGGTCAAAATGATAATTAGCTTTTTAAATAGAGAATTAATATTAGTTAAGTACTGATATTTTTTTAAAAAAATAATTTACAAATATCAATTTAAATTATTATAAATATAGAAGTTTTAATTACAGAAAAATATTTAAATATTGAATATAATTTTTAAGGTGTAATAAAAATTTTATTTATAATTATTTAAATTGATATTAATTTATTTTATAAAAAAATTTATCAAAAAGTTAATTGATATTAATTTACTGTTTGAAAACCCAGCTGTCATTCTTCCATTAATGACGATTTAGTTGCAAGTTGCCTTCTGTGCCACGTACGATTTCTGAAATTATCAGTTTTATCCAGGGGCTAAGTATTTGTTGGGGTAGAGGCTACCAGAATATCTGTGCTTTCATGGACAGTGCCAAAACAATTAACCTCATCATGAGAGGCAATGAGGGGACCCGCCCCTTGCAAGACGTTATTGGTGAAGCTTGATCACCATATCAGAGACGTTGTACTATCACGATGTAGCAGATTCTCTTGCCAAACTTTCTCACAATTTAGATATTACCTTTTGACCCTTTTTACAAGGGGTGGGTTACAAATCATGATAGAGTAGACCAGTTACTATTTTGCTGTTTCAGACCTTGGCAATGTTCTGGTGATAGTTTGTTTCAATTTATATTAAAAATTTGATCAAAAAAGGTTTATATTAAAAAAATGGGCCCAAATAAAAAAAAATATTAATAAAGTTAACTAGTTTATTCAAGAAACTATAACAAATTTGTTGTCGTTATTGAGACTACTAGTAAGTAAACTAATTTTTAGTGAATAAATAATTGAGTAAAATGCTCTAACGTCTCCTTTCCTTTACCTTAATTGCATATACTTTTTTTTTTTTTTAACTTTTGAAACCTATTTGAATCTCTCATAATATAAATAGGTACAAAACACAAACAACTTCTCTATTTATTTGAGGCAATTAAACCACAAAATAGCAAACTAAAAAAAAAAGGCTGAAATGTATAAAAAAACCTTAAACTTTCAAATAATTGCATATGACACCTCTCATCTTTACAAATTTAAAATTAACCTCTTAACTTTTAATTTTATTTTTCAAATCCCTACTATTAATTATATTATAAGAGTTAAAATGTTATTTAACTAAAAAATATTATTAAATAAAAATATTATATTATAAAAATATTTATAATCAGTTTTTTATATTTTTTGAATAGTTAAAGTATTGATAGCTAAACAAATATTATTATCACTATATAAAATTTTAAACATTTACATTTTTATTAGCTGCATCCATGTATTTTTGTTATCAATAGTGCATAGTTTTATTATTTTAAAGGATAAATTTTTATTTATATTGTTAGATTAATGTAATGCACATGATTAAAATATTTAAAATTTTAAACATTATAGGTTAGATTAATTTTTCTTTTAATACAAAAAAACTATACACTATTGATAATAAAAAATAGATAAAAGTAATACAAAAGTAAACATTTAAAATTTTATATAGTGATAGTAGTATTTTTTTGGCTATCAATACTTTAACTGTCTGAAAAAATATAAGAAATTGACTAGCCATAATTTTGCAACATAATACTTTGTACCCTTTAGAAACAAAATATAGTTAATAGTAGGAGCTTTAAAAAATAAAATTAAAGATTAAGGAGTTAATTATAAACATTTAAAGGTGAGGGGTCATACACAATTACTTCAAAGTTCAAGAAAATGTTATGTATTTTAACCAAACTATACAGCATAGTTACATGACATGATTGCATGTATAACCCTGAAGCCTCTATTTTATGAACCTATTAAATTTTATCAACATAAATTATTATGATACAATTTTTTCCAAAATTTTGAAATAATACTCACAATAAAAACTCACATATGTTATGTCCTTAAAAAATTTGAGATTCAATAATTTTTGAGTGCCATGTGACAAAATCTCTCATAGCTATTTAATTTAATTGAACAATCATTTCATGTAATATACTTATTGAGTGAATAGATATATGTTACTTGGATCCAAATCATTTTGAATCTTGTGACATGGTTGCCGTTGGAGTAGCTAAGTATTCCCTCTATTAAAAAATATAAAATATTTTTAACCAAATTTTATCTCTCAATAAAAGTAATTATTTATTTTTAAACAAATCATATCTTTTTATATTTATCCCTATTTAATGAAGTGTTTTATCTTAAAAAATATAAAGTAATTTATTCAATAGGAATATTTTTGAAAAAAAAGTAATAATTACACCTTAAAAAATTTAAAATGTCATTTATTTTTGAACATGTAATCCCTAAAAAAATACCTCACATTTTTTAATAAATGAATATTTGTTAAAGGCATAGTACCTGTTTAAGTTTGGTTTTAATTTCAAACCCGTAATCCTTAAATTTGTTGTTTAGCTCTTTTTTCATTCATTGTTCTTAGACTGTAACTTTTGCTTGCTTGATTAATTGAATCGCATTATGCTAAGCTTCCTGGACATTATTAGATCCCCAACGTGTAGCTGCTTTTTAATTATTTAAGCCCTTTAATTAATAATTAATTAATCGGGGATCAAAACTTTATCATGCCCTGGCAATTAATTCAACGCGTGCGTTCATTGTTTTCTTTTATTGAGGGGTCTATTTTACAGAATGGTCAAAATGATAATTAGATTTTAAAATAGAGAATTAATATTAGTTAAGTATTGATAATTTTTTTAAAAAATAACTTAAATATATCGATTTAAATTATTATAAACTTAGAATTTTTAATTACAGAAAAATATTTAAATATTAAATATAATTTTTAAAGTGTAATAAAATTTTTTATTTACAATTATTTGAAATGATATTAATTTATTTTATAAAAAAATTTATCAGAAATTTAATTGATATTAATTTGTTTGAAAACCCAGCTGTCATTCTTCCATTAATGAAGATTTATTAGTTGCAAGTTGCCTTCTGTGCCACCAACGATTTCTGAAATAATCGGTCTTATCCAGGGGCTAAGTATTTGTTGGGGTAGAGGCTATCGGAATATCAGTGCTTTCATGGACAGTCCCAAAGCAATTAACCTCATTATCAGAGGCAGTGACGGGACCCACCCCTTGCAAGACCTAATTGGTGAAGCTTGATCACCATATCAGAGACGTACCATCACACAATCAATCTGTGCTATAGCTAGCGAAAGCTAACACTGTTGCAGATTCTCTTGCCAAACTTTGTCACAATTTAGATATTAACTTTTGTCTCTTTTTACAAGGGGTGGGTAATCGTGATAGAGGAGTAGACTTGTTTGTTACTATTTTGCTGTTTCAGACCTTGGCAATGTTCTGGCTTTAGTTTGTTTCAGTTTATATTAAAAATTTGGTCAAAAAAAAATTTATATTAAAATAAGGGGCCTAAATAGAGAAAAATATTAATAAAGTTAACTAGTTTATTCAAAAAACTATAACAAATTTGTTGTTATTATTGAGACTATTGGTAATTAAATTAATTTTTAGTGAATAAATAATTGAGTAAAATGCTCTAATGTCTCCTTTGCTTTACCTTAATTACATATACTTTTTTTTTTAAATTTTTGAAACCTATTTGAATCTCTCATAATATAAATAGGTACAAAACACAAACAACTTCTCTATTTTTAAGATTTCATTTCCATCTATCCAACCACTAGTTAACTCTTAAATTATATATATTGAACTAAAATATGCCTTATTTAAATATAAATATTTAAAAATCATTAAAATTGCCCAAGAAATTAATGCGTATATATTTTTTATGTTTTATTTAAATTTTAAATTTTTTAGTTATATAAAAATATTTATTTAGTAACATTTTATAAAATTTAAATATATAAATTAGCTAAAATAATATTTCAAACATGTAGTTAAAAATTCCTAATGATGTCATAAAAAATTTAATTAATTTTAAGACAAAATTTTAAATTATTTTTTTAAATATCAAGAAACTTAATTATTTAAACTTTTTAAATTGGGGGAGAGAGTAGACAATTAGATTATAAGGGAAAAATAATAATTTTAAAATTTTCAACAAAAATGAAAATAAAAAATTAAGTATTTTAAAATATTTAACGGAATATTTCTTTTAACAAAATGGAAAGGAAGTCATTGTATTTTACACTAAATAATTTTACTTAATTGGTTAATAATCAAGAATTGAAATTTTTTGAGATAAATTTTCCTATATATTTTTGCTATTTTAAAAATGAGCTTGCATTTGTCAAGAAAATAAAAATAGCATTTATCTATATGTACTGGGACTGTTAGTTTTAATTATTTATTTAAAATTAAGGTTGAAGAGTGAATGTAAGCACATCCTATTGTAACACTTCTAATATGTTTTTTTAAAATTAAAAAAACTTTAAAATTTATTAATTTTATTTAAAAATTTAATAATTTTTTAACTTTACTTCTATTATATATATATATATACCTTAACAATATTTTTTTTTCAACATTCAATAGAGGTCAAATGAAAAAATTTGTAATGAAAATTTAATAAAATAATTTATAAATAGGATTAAAAATTTTTTCCCTCTACTTTATAAAGAGTATCAATCTATAAAATTTGGAAATTTTTCCCTCTCTACTTTATAAAGAGTATCAATCTATAAAATTTAGTCCATTAATTTCTTAGTCATCCTTTGTACGATGAGATTGGATACAAACACAGCATTTACTTGATTTATCTATCCAGTATCCACAGGAACTTTTCTGCTAATTTAGATCAAGAATATTTTGGAATAATCAAAATTTTAGATCAAGAACAAAAAATGGAAATCTATAGTTCGGCAGTTATACCACAAAATAACAAACTAAAAAAAATACGGCACAGTTACATTACATGATTGCATATATAACCCTGAATTCCCTTTTTTACCAAACTATTACACTACAATAATCCATATTGGATGCATGTAGAAATTATTGCTGGATTAAGAGATCTGAAATTGAAAGGACAATCCAGAACCACCCAACTTTTCTTCAATTACTTTGGACAATTTCTCTATCATCCATGGAGATAAATGATTAACCCAATCACCCACTTCACCTTTCCTAAAGAAATCCTTCTTTTCAACCGTCAGGCCTATTTTTCCAATCTTGTTCACTTCCAAGTCCTTCATCTTCTGAAAGCTGCACAGTTCAATTATGTTTTCAATAACACCATCCCTTTCCTCCTCCGAATTGAATGGGCAGTTCAAGAACTCAGCCATTCTTTTCATGTAGAATTTGATATCTCCTTTCAAATCCTCATACCTTAAAAACAGAATCTTGTTCGGAGATTGTTTGCTTTCTCTCCAATAACCCAACATATTTATCCAAAAAGGGCCAAACTGATAAATCCCTTTTGAGTACCTGTCAAATGCTTCCTCACATGATAATTTGGGCAAAGATGGTTCTTTGACTTTGTTGGCAAAATGCCAAAATGACACAAAATTATCAAATGGGTTACGACATATATAGATGATCTTGCATTTGGATTTGGTAATTGAGTCGGACAATAAATGAAATGGAACATGGGTACTAAAAAGTCTTGGTTTAGGCAAATTGGAGAGATCAGGATTTTGGTTATGTGCATAACAACCGAACTCAAAGGATTCAACAAGCTCATGCGCATTGGAAACAAGTAAAGGATGGTTATTTTGTGAAGGAGAGAATACCTTGCGATTTACAATGGCAAAAGTAATGGCTTTCAACCATGTTGTTCCAGATTTTTGTAAGCTGGCGATAACAACATCATCGTCTCTTGCTTGGAAGTGCTTTTGCAAATAGCATATGGCTTGGATTCGATTTGCTGGAGCCCAAAAGTCTTTGTATAAATAGATGTATGGGTGAATGCAACCCTTCTCTCTAGGAAGAGAAAGAAGCAGTGTTTTACATTCTTGGCTAAGCTTTTCATACTCTTCATCGTAGGCCTCATTTTCCAACTCAACATTTGTTTGGTTTTTTGTGAATGAAGTGGTGGTGGTTTCAGCCATAAGAGGTCAGAGTTCATTAGCAATTAGGGGTTTCAATATTTAATACTCAAGTCTCCAATATTTATAGCATTACTTAGCTGGGAATGCAATTTTAAGGTGACTTTAAAAGGGCAATCAATCAAGGAAAAAGTGTTGTGATGGGTTTCATAAAAGTGGAGTCTATTGTTAAAGGGTGTGAAAAAAATATTAGGTTAAATGATCAAAAAATATTTTGGAATTTTTTTTATAGGTACATCATATCTTAAACTTTTTTTTAGAATATTTTTACCTTAGAAGTTTAAAAGATAGAGCATTTTTATCCTATTGTTAAAAATCCCTAACGTTTACTGTTAACTAAAATATGATCAGGGAATTTTACAATTTTGCCTTCCTTCATTTTTGCCTTTTTTGGTCTTCATTTTCATTCCTTGAAAGAAGAAAAGTTAAAGAATTTATTGGAGAATGAAATCAAAAACTAAACATAAAAGGAAGGAGAGAAAAAAAATACAAAAATATCTTTAGTCAAACTTGAGTTTAATGGTCTAAGTTAGGGATTTTTAATGGTGGGAAAATGCTTTGTTTTTGAAACTTTTGAGACAAAAATGATTCAAAAAAAAAAGTTTAGGATGCCGAGTATCTTTGGAAAAATTATTCCAAGGTATTTTTCCCTTTAACCCAAAAATCTTCAACATGAGAATATTTCAAATTCTTCAACGTAATACTAATTCTAATCAAATTTATTTCAAATCCTAATGGAGAGACTTTCACTAGAAAGGAAAGGGAAACCCTAGAGGCTTCAAAAACTCTAATGGTTTTGGAGAGGCACATCCTCTCACTTGGACAAAACACCAAGTTATATATCATTTTCTTTAGGCGAACTTAATGTTCAAATTTCAAAGTGAAATGACTTAAATATGTATGTGTATATATATATATATATATATATATAATCTATTTTTACTCCTCTAAGTATATTATTGCGCCATTTTCTCTACACATATCGATTGACTTAGACTTATCATTATAACATTATCTAAAATTTTATTATATTCCGCCAATTGTATTTGTGAGGAATTAGGAGGGATTTTATCATCCTTTTCATAAAATTTCACGATTACTCACGACTTACTGCGTTTACAAACCTCAATATTAGCTTGTTATATAGGCTTAAAATAAATGCATATTTAAATTTAAATAAAATAATTATATATATATATATATATATTATGGACATAACAGATATATAACTTGGGTTTATTTGGTTGAATCCATAATACATTATTTTTATTACTAATAATGATCTAACAACTCGCCATCCTCAACGAATTGTTCACCATACTAGTTCTCATCCAAAACACATGCACGCACTAGATTCACTCTTCCCATATTGCTTTTACTGGCTTTCTGAATTAGATTTGCCTTTGGTGTCTTAAATTTACTCAATAGCCATTGAATTTTATCAACACTTGAAAATTATCATGATAATTTTTCTCTAAAAATTCCAAACAATAGTCACAATAAAAACACTACTCATGTATGCTGTACCCTTCAAAAATTTGAGATTTGATGATTTTTGAGATTTGATGATTTCTGAGTATCATATAAGAAAATTTCTAACAGCCATTTGATTTAATCGAATGGTTATTATCATATCATACGGGATACATATTGAGTAAATAGATATATGCCACTTGAATCCAAATCCTTCTATATTTGTTAAAGGGATAGTGCCTGTTTAGGTTTGGTTTTCAAACCTGAAATCCCTAAATTTTTTGTTTATCTCTTTTTTTATTTATTGTTCTTATACTGTAACTTTGGTAGCTTGATGAATTTCTCTTTTCATGGCCAAAAAAGAGGAACAATAATTGAATCGCATCATGCGCTTCCATAAAGCTTCCTAAGCATTATTAGGGGCTTATTTGTTTAAAATTAAAAAATAAAAAATTTTTATGTAGTTTAGAGATTTTATAAAAAGAGATTTATTTTATTGAGATTTTATAAAAAACAGATATTATTTTATGTTTGGTTAGAATAATAAAAAAGTGATTATTATTTAGTTATTTTTTAATTTTATGATATCTTTCTTAATTTTTGTTTTATAAAAATAATTTATTATTATATTATTTTAAAATTTTATGATATTTTTGTGTATCCCACTTCTTTAAAACACACTCTCTTATTTACTGCATTGGATTACTTCTTAAAATAATTAAAAATATGTTTTTTATTCAGATTATTTTTAAAAATTTAAATAAATATCATAAAAACTCACAAAATATATTTTTTAAAAAAATAAGTGATTTTTTTAAGAAATAAGCGAAAACAAACATCCCTAGATGCTCAACGTGTAATTGCTTTTTGATTATTTAACCTTTAATTAATTAATTGATTACTTAGTTGATTGATTCATTGATTAATTGGGGGTCAAAATTTTATCATGCGCGTGTACTTTGTTTCTTTTTCTGAGTCTCTTTTTCAACCTTTTTTTTTGCATTTTTTAATTTCAAATTTTTATTATTGCCTTGTAATACTTTTTTTGAATGAATGAAATTAGGTGAATTGGGAATTTGGAGTTGGCAGGATAGGGCATGCCTCAAAAATCAAAGAATACTTAGAGAGATATTTACATATTACTCACCAACAAGGTTGTCACATATGCAGTGGGATTTGATTCTGTGATTGTAACATCCCAATTTTTTACTCATAGAATTTAAATAATATTAAGATATAATTTATTAAGTAAACTAATGTTTACACTCAGAATTTTAGTTTAATGAAGTGGAATATAAGAATTGGGGAAATCCTAGTCAAGATAAATTAATTCTAAATGTATTCTTACAAAGCAGTACAAAATTAAAGGTAGTAAATTTTTACTAGCATTGAATTTGAATTTAATTGAATTGTTTCGCTGATAGTTAAAATTTATTATCTAATTATTTACGTACGGATAATTTATTAAAAGGATTTAGATTTTAAATATTTGAGTAATTAAAAAATAATGAAAGAGGATTTTGAAAGGTAAAAATACTAGATTATACAAGTTGAGAAAGTTAATAAATAAATAAATCAATCAACATTAGAATGAAACAAATAATTGATTTGAAGGTGGGGGAAAAGAGTCAATAGTATACCCCTTCCACTTTCGAAATGTTCAATTGCATTATAAAGATTACTTTTTATTTATAAAAAGCATATTTGCATTATCTTATTCTAATCAAGAGTCACACCACACCCTGAGACAAATTCCTTTACAGTTTAAAGTAATGCCAGGAAATGAAATATATATTTGTATCTTGAAAGTGATCCTGCTGGTTCCGCAATAGTGATTTAATATTATTTCTTTAATGTCATTAAAAGAAATTATCGATCACTTGAATATTTTCACTGATGGAGTGCCGTTTCAGTCAACTAAGCAGAGTACGAATGTTATTCATACTTGTTTAGAAAAAATGAAAAGGGTAAAGAAATCATTTCACGTTGGGGTCTTGTTGGTTCCAGTTTGAGGATAGGAATAATGAAGATCCAAATCTAGTTTCGGAGAACAGAGAGGGATGCGCACCCATGTGTGAGAGAAATTTTTTTATAATGTGATATCCTAAGAATGATTTTAAGCATTTTTAAGACTATGTAAGTTTCCTAAATAATTTTCTAGTTATTTCTCTTATTCTCGTTTCTGATTTCTTGTTGAAAAAATTGTAGGGTTTGATAGATTTCAAATATTTGACTATTTTTACTGACTATATTTAGATTCTAATAGAGCTAATGGTCTTAAAATAAGAATTTGTATGATTTAGCTTTGGCCAAATAGTTGATATGAAGAATTGAAGTTAAGTTTTAGTTCGAAATTTGTAATATATGATTTTGGGAGTCATACTTTTCAAATTTAATGGTTTATTTTTGTTTAATGGAGGTTGTATAGATAATAAAATAGATTATTTTTGAGGTTTATAATTGAATAATAATATTGGTGATTTTTGTTGGTGTTATTGTAAATGTTGGAATGGTAAAGTTAAGGATGATTTGAAAAAATTATTGTTGTTTAATAGCTTTGATAAGTAAAATGAGGCTATTGAACTATAAAACTGTAATTGAGATGGAAAAATTTATTTGAGGTAGTGAATTGGGATTTTTATAGAAAATAAAGTTAAGAGAAAATTAGTGTTTTCTTGTGATGGTTATGAGTTTATTTGGGTTTACGAAAATGTTTATCAGTACTAAGATAATAATTTGTGACTTGAGGCAAGCCCTAGATTTTTTAGATTTATTAAATATGAAATTAAGGCTTTCGAGAAGTTAATTATGCTAATGAGAGATTAAATAAGTGTATTAGAAGTGCATTAACAATAGAGATGATTAAGTTTCAAGGTTTATAAAGTGTATGGAAGGATGTTGGGTTAATGAGATTAATTAACCTAACATTTAGGATTAGTGTTAAATCACAAGTGTTCATTATGTTTGGCATTATTATGGTTACAGATTGCAATATTGTAATCATTGTGGTGAAAAGCCATGTAAACGGGGATATTTAATTGTTAGGAGCAAAGGTAACCTTTACTATTGTGTTGTGGTGTGTGTTGTGTGATTAGTTGTGTGTATTTTGTTTAAATTAAGCGTTTTTTGGAAAATATATTCTCTAGAAATGTATAATTGTTGTTTTGAAATAAATTGCTAGTAAGTAATATATATATATATATATATAATTATGTTTGGTATTGAATTTTCATATATGGAATTGTGTAACAACCTGTGGAATTCATATTTATTTGGACATCATATGTGCATGAGTTGTTCTATAGTGGGAGGTTATTTAGGAGACTTACTGTTTGAAAATAAATATATCATGTGATATACTCTCATCTTATCCACACGTGACACTTTATCTCTTTAAGTTGTTTACCTTTGGCTGGGTGAGTCAGGCATTGGGCATGGACTACAGATAAAATAAGAAATCTCATATATGATTGGTCATATAATCATGGTTACATAGATGCTTTTTATAGAATATCTTTAATTAATAATGTAAGAAGATTAGCTAAACTAAATTATTTTTTTGATAGACGAGTAATTGATGGAATTCTGAATAGGGTGGGTATTGCAAGTTTTTTTCTGGGAGAAGTTATATAATTAATAATAATAATAAATATATTGAAATCAAATGAAAAAATAGAAAAAATAGAAAGAATCCGCTTTTGACATGAAATGGATATATCCATATATCTCTGACTTATATGTATGAGATAATAAAATATGGGAAAACCTATACCAAAAATTGGTTCACGTAGAAATGGACGTATTGGTTCACGTAAGATAAGAAAAGAGGAGATAAGGTGGTAGTTGATGAATCATAAATTTTAGGGATAAAGCAACTTTTAGTCCCTTATGTTTAGGGGTTCCATCAATTTGGTTCCTCAACTTTAATTTATATCATTTGGTTCCTCAATGTTTACTTCTGTTGTCACTCTTTTAAATTTTATTAGACAAAGTAGCCCTCAAAAAAAGAGCATTTGGAAATTAAATTGTTGACATGGAAATATACACATGGAATAAATAAAACACATTAGCTTAATCTATCAATTCCTAATTACTTATATGTTATTTATTGTATTATTTATAAATCATAATTTAACATTATAGGGAAAATTTAAAAAATTTACCCACTGTACTCTCTTTTTCTCGCTTGAACAACTTGCAAACAACACAAATGTGAAGGAGACTTGTGATTGACGAAACAGTGGGGGGAGACATGAACTAAGGCAATAATAATGCTAGCAACAATGGTGGAAAGCCAAGGCTACAAATTAGGCAGGCAACTGTGGAAGGCGGCTCTAAAGAGTTGTTGCAATGGTGAAGCGATAGAGGTATGATATTTCTTAACTTCAAAGTGCATATTTGTTGCCTTAACGTCTTCCTCATTATTCTCTATTGATCTCTATCTTTCTCAATGTTTTCTATTTGTCTTCCATAGTTTGACTAAGTATTGTAACTTGGTTCTTAGGTTCAGAGTTCGAAAGTGGTTACTTTATAATGGATGAGAATGACTTTTCTAGTAAGTATATGCAATTTGCATAATTTTTTTAGTGCCATCATTTTATGGGATTTGATTAGGGCTTTTTATTGCAATATTTTTAAATCAAATGTAGAATCTAAAAGTGAAAGTGAATCAAAAATCCACGATAGTGATGACAATATACATGATGAGTACCTTGATGAATATGTTGAGGATGAAGATAGTATTAATATTGAAGAGGAGTTTGACAATGTTCATAATTAAGAAACTCCGGTAGGAGATATACCTCCCCCAATGACTAAGAATGTTGATGATTCTGATCACGAAACTGATGAGTTGTACTTTAATTGAAGGTCCAGATAGTGATGATGCTAATATTAATCCCCATTACATCAAATATAACCTAAATGAAATGTGTAAGGATTACAAATTTAAGCTTGGTATGAAATTTAATTCACTTCATCAATTTAAAGAAGTAGTGATAGAGTATGTTTTATTGAATGGATATGATGCAAGATTTATCAAGAATGATGGAACACGATGTAGGATGCATTACAAGAAGGGTGTGAGTGGAAGATGCTTGTAAGCAAAGTGACTGGTTCTTTAACATTTAGGTTGAAGACATATAATCCTAAACACACATCTGGTGTCACTTTTAACTCAAGGATGGTCACATCTTCATGGATAGCAGAAAAAATTAAACATCAAATGAAAACAAATAAGAATATAAAGTTATTTGATATTATTTTAATGACGAGAGAGGGTTACATGTGTGATGTGACTATGGCTAAGGCTTAATGAGCAAGAAAGAAGGAAAGAGCAATAATTGATAGCGATTATAAAGCCCAATATGCAATATTTTGGGATTTCATGGATGAGGTGAGGAATAAAAACTTAGGAACTACTTTCCAATTATTGACTGAGAGATTGGAGATTGATGGGCTACTTTTATTTAAAAGATTGTATCTTTGCTTAGCCCCTGTGAAAAGTGGATTCAAAAGGAGCATGTAGACCAATAATAGGATTAGATGGATGCTTTTCTAAAGGTCTTTATAGGGGTATTCTTTTAGTTGTTGTTGGCAGAGACCTAAATGATCAGTACTTTCTACTTGTTGTTGTTGTTATAAAGGGGGAAAACAAAGATTCATGGAGGTGGTTTATACAACACATTCTTGATGATATTGGAACTGAGAAAAAATGGCTTTTTATATCAGATCAACAAAAGGTGATGTCATATTTACCTTGTAATACTTTTTGCATTGATGATATTTTTTTACTTAGTTTTGAATTACAAGGATTTATTCCCGTTGTTGATGAACTTGTGGGGGGTACTGAACATCACATATGTGTTAGACATCTATATGCAAATATCAAAAGTAGGTACGGTGGCGGCACAGTTGTTAGAGACCATGTTCTTGTAGTTGCGAAAGCCACTTACACTCCATTATGGAAAAAAGAAGATGATTGAGCTAAAATGTGTTTAGGGAAGCTCATGATCATTTGATGAATTTCCTAGCTTCGTGTTGGACTAAATCTCATTTTCAAGAGTGCCCCAAGTGTGACATGATATTGAATAATATATTCGAACCATTTAATGGGAGGTTGCTTAAGGCTTGTGAAAAACTCATAATTGGATTGTTTGATTGGATTAGAAGTTACATGATGGAGAGATTTGCAAAAAATAGAATGAAGGCTCAAAACATGTTAGGGAAAGGACTAATAATATGTTCTTGATCTAGAAAACATTTAGACAAAGAAGTTGAGGAATCTACGAAGTGGGTGGCTAATGGGTTAGAAATTTTGAATACGAAGTCTCATTATATCAACAGAAGTTCTTAGTCAATCTTAATCAAATAAGTTGTACTTATAGATGGTGGGATTTGACTGGTTTACCTTGTAGTATGTGATTTACACAAGTTCTATTGATTTGTTGTTAACTTCATACTTATGTATGTTTTTTAAACTAATTATGCTTAATATTTATAGGCATGCAATTTCTTGTATTTATGCAATAAGAGATGATTCTGATAAGTATGTCGATAAGTACTTGACAGTTGAATGCTATGCCACTTGCTATAATCCAATCATCCATCCTTGTAATGGTGAAAATGCTTGGGAAATAAATGAAGAAAGGGAGATGATTAAACCACCTATAATACAAAAGAGAGCTGGAAGACCAAAAAAGAAGCAAAAAGTGTCATTATAAGAGTCTCCTAAATGAACTAAGCTTTATAAGTCAAATGCTAATGTTAAATGTACATCTTGTGGTGCCTTAGGACATAATAAAAGAAGTTGTATAGTGTGATATAGTGCATGTGGTGCCTTAAGACATAATAAAAAAAAAATTGCAACCAACCACCACCATCTCCAACTCACTTGCTTCCACACAGCACCAACCAAAGGCAACCAAAGCTCACAAAAGAGAAGTTCTACTCAACTACCATCATCATTAGTTCAGTTGGCCCTAAGAAAGAGCAATAATAATGTTACTTGCAGCTAACCACTACCATCTCAAATTGATTAATAGTTCATTAGTGAGCAATTTTAGGTACTTTCAATAAAGGTTTTTAATGCTATTGGGATTATTTTGGTGATCTCAAACTTGGTGTCTAGTGATATCACTTTTTGGTATTTAATAATGTTGGAATTTTTTATCCTGAATTTTAGTGTTCTATGGATCCTCTACTTGGTATTTAAATATACAGTATTGACATTTCATGTTTATTATTTTGTGGCAGTCATTGAAGCAACCAACATTTTAAAAAAAGTATTAGAATCAAGAGGTTGTATTTAATGATGTGACTTTTCTATCAACTCTAACTGCTATTTCACTTTCACTGTCACAACAAATAAGTTATTTTGGTAGCTTACATTGATTTCTAATTGTCCATTGTTGCGCAAAGAGTTTTGGTAGCTTACAAAGAGTTTTGCATATAATTGGCCTCTTTTGTAGTTTCTATTGGGTATTTGCTATTTTGCCTTGCCAATTTATCTATGTGCAGTTACTCTCCTTAAGGTTTGGCAAACATTTAACATGGTTATTTTATCAAGCCATTCCCTTTGAAAGTTGCTCTTCTTTGCCCTCCTCTTCTTGGATATGAAAACATATAATTCTGATTTTTTTGGCCAAGAAAAACAATTCTAATTAAACATTGTAATGTAGCAAGTTATTTTGCTCATTGTGATGGTTAAGACCTTGACTAATTGCTTATAGATTTGTAAAAGCTAATAAAATGATGTGGCAGAGAGTTGTGAATGTCATATTCTTGTTGATTTTCAATAAAAGGGAAGCTTTTATTATTTTTCTTTGTTTGGGGATGGGGTGGATTTTACTCTTTATTTAGTTTTTTTCTTTAACATCTCACAGTGACCATGTTAAAATATTGTATCAGATTCTAGTATTTATTCTACAGCATATACATCTTGTTTTACCAATTCTTCTTGTTGTTTCCCTGTTAGTCCAGTGTCATTTTTGATTTGATACTTGAGAATAAAACTCATGGCACATCCTTTGCTCCAAAGTGGAAATAGTAGTTTTTATTGGCTTAGTTTTGTGTATAATATGATGCACTTAAGTACTATGAAATATATTCTCATTTTGAAAATCAAGAACAAAAATTAGTTTGAGAATTAAGAATAAAAAATAATAAACAGAGGGGACTTGGATTATGTAATTTTCATTGATACATCCAATTCTTAACATTTCAATAAGCTAGATTGGCATTATATCAATTTCAAAGTCAAATTGGCATTGCACATCAACTTAAAAACCAAAACATGGTAACAACCCTATATTAGCTTCCAAATTAAAAGCTTGATTGACTAAAGCAATACAACATTAATAACAATGGAAAAGAATTACAAGCCTACATTTTATGACATTTTCTAAATTAGAAATTATATCTTAAATCCTATAACAGCAATAGTAGCAAAATTTATCAGCTTCATCCTTCTATTAAAATCTTGAAGAATCTTGCTTTGTTCTTGTCCATCGTGGCCTTAAGGATTGGTTTATCAAGCCAGTTAGAGAAATTACAAATTCATAATCTCTGCAATTATCATCAATATCATTTGTAATTGAAGATATAACACAATGAATAGAACCAATATGTGTGTGTGTGTGTAAAAGCTCATAGAACACAAATCAAATATAAGAGAGAATAATAGGTCAAACAAATTCATATATCACCCTATTATTTGCACATATCAAAAAACCCCTACCAGGATGGCATCAATATGAGAAGTTATAAGAAGAGAAGGGACTCCACATCAGAGTAGATAAGGTGCCATCACCCTATCAAAGCATTAATTTCATTGGAGTTTAATGCCTTTAGTCCTTCTTGCTTCCATTAGAAGAAGAAGAAAGGAATATGAAAAGAAAAGAAAAAAAAAATAAAGAAGTTGCCTTACTTATCTACTTACATTTATTTCTTGTCATTTCTCTCCATCCTCATTATGTTAAGATGTCCACTCAATTGAACTTGGTTATGCTTTGCATAGTAGGGGATTTATCTTGACCATAGCATTATTTTGATGCTAATCCTATTTTCTCACATGCATTTCTTAGTTATCCTTCCATAACCACATTATAACTTAATAAAGTCTACTTGATTCTAGATTACAAATGCTATTTAGTGGTGGAGATGTAGAAGGGTTACAAACTTATAGTAGAATTTATCCTAAAGAATTTTGAGTGAAATTGAATACCTTACACACTTTGAGTGAAACATGCAAACACTTGATTTAGTTAGGCTTACTCTTTGACATTGATCTTTGTAAAAGTTTGTTTGTTATGAGCATAATTCTTTCTAATTATTGTCACATTGATTGATAATTTGTGAAATTCTTAAGTTAATACTTTAATGACTTTGAACATTTTTTTTTCTCTTGTTTCTTTATTTTGGTGTTTTTTTGGGATCATTTTCACATGATTTTGCCCAAAATGAAAAGATAAGTGTAAGAGAATTGATAGAACACATTTATTACACACTTTTCTATATCAGTTAGAACCATTTATAAGGGTTTATTATCTTAAAGTGCACACACATCACATTAGAATTGAAAATTGCCTAAGTGTCTAGATTTTGCGCACTAGGGATATTTTAGTTCAAAAATAAGCTTTGAGAAAATGTAAAAGAAAATTTGAAAAAAATATATTTTAAGTACATAAGAAGAGTGGTCAAATTAGATTTTACAAATTTATTTTAGTTTGGGAGCAATTAAATAAAAAGTTAACACTTTCTCAAGTGTGCTAGTTTGAACTCGTTTTAATTTTGCATTTGTGTAAAAAATTTTATATGATTTTGTGCACCCAATAATTTAGTTGTTTTAATAAATTATCCCTTCTAAATATGAATTTAATTTTTTACTTTAATTAGATTGTTTAATGTCACATGTTATTTAATTAAATTATGTAATTTTTGTTACATAGGTGATTTGACTTATGCATCAATTAGACAAATGAAGTCAAAAGTCCATTGGGTCAAAGTTAAAGCATTTGGGCATGTTTTTTCTCTTCATAAGGTGGATTAGATTAGCTTAAAATGTGGATGATGCATGAGATTAATTTGACACACATTAGAATCATCCAAGCTAATAGAGAGAGTGCACCTAGCAAGTGTGACAAGGCTCAAAAATTCCCTTTTATTTTGTTTTGTTTTATTTTAATTAGAGTTTAGCTGAAGTCAAACCTCTTTTACTTCATTCAGCCTTCATAATTGAGATCCAACATTTCATTTCACTCATCTCTTCCATTCTCTTTCTCTAATTCATTTTGTTCTTCATTTTCTCCACCTTTTCTTTGCTTTATTCATTTTTCCAACACCATAACTCTAAATTCAGCCATCAAAGTTCAAAAATTTTTCCACCATTCACTCCATCTCCCTTAGCCGACCATAACCTACCTATTTGGAAGGAGATTTGAAGCTTCAATTCATCAATGTTTTCTAGCTAAATTCTCCATAAATCCTAAGGAGGAGTTGATAGAAGAGAAGCATTAAAGTCTTCATTTGGCTAAGCTCAACTTAGTCCTTATCCTGTTTTAACTTTACAAGAATATTATGACTATGGTTAATTGTAGTTCAATTTGACTTTAATTTCATGGTTGGTTGTAAATGTTTATGTTGAGATAAGGTTGCTAAATTGAATTACATCTCCTTTTTGTTCCTAGAAATTTCAAACACTTGATAAGTTTACATTGTAATATGTGATTTCAAATGGTGAATGTCTTATATTAACCTAGCATGTAATTATTTAGTAAATGCTTGATGAACTTCTTAAGTTTCATAGTCTTAAGCTTGAGTGATCTCTTGGCATTAAGGAGTGAATTTTGACCCAACAATTGGTTAACTCTTGAGCTAAACTAATGAGATTACTTAAGAGGCTTGTAATTAGCACTTAAGGAATTGAATTAGTGAAGCTAGGTTGCTTACGATAGTTATCTTGAGTAATCACTTTTCAGCCAAGGGGGAGAAGTTTGAGTGAGTTGCCATAATTAATTAGAGGCTAGGATTCCTCCATCAACAATGCCTTAGGGTTCTTACTCGATAAGGGAAGCCAATCACACGCTTTTAGGTTTAGTTTACACTTTAGTTCACTAATTAATTTGGTAAAAACTTCACTCAAATAGTTAATCTATTCACTAAGTTTTTTGATTAAGAGTTAAAACCTCCTCCTTGTGAGAAGACCTATGGTTAGCCTAAGTACTAAATTTAGGTTAACTCTAGTTGATTTTGAGGGTTGAGCAACATATTACATCACAAGCCAAATCCAAAGAAAAGCTCCAATTAGTAACCAGTTGGATATAGTCTTAGCTTAGCATCAATCATTAACCATTAAACTAGATGTGCCCTTAGAAGTGTGGGACACTATTTAGTCCTAGAGCTTAGAGTGACTAGGGATTGGGTCTTTGTATCTCTTTTTTTTATATCATGTACATAACAACTGCTATAAATATACATGTCTATTTGCCCAAAAGTTATTGTCTATTTGTGTATCCTAAGGTTAGTTTAGACCTTAGGTCCTTTGTGCCTACTTTATTTTCCTAATATTCTAGACCTCGAGTCCTCTGTGCCTACTTTCTTTGCTTTAGGTCACTCTAGGCCTTAGGTCCTTGCTATTGTGAGGGCTAATGTTTTTTTTAAGTATTTTCTATTTATGGTCTGTGCATGTGGTTTCCTATTAAGACTAGCTAACCTTTACACATTTCCTTCTAATACTTGGTATACCTTAAACGATCTTTCCCAATTATGAGAGAATTTCCCCAGTATATAGTCTTTAGTTCAAGGAGGTAGGACTAGTTTCTACACGAGCTCATCAGGTTAGAATTTCTTTCTATGAATCCTTCTATTGTATATTCTTGAAATCTCCTTCTTTAAGTGATCATGCGGTCTAGCGCTTGAAGTCATACTTCATATAACTAGACTAACTCATTTGTCATCGCCTTTTGTATTCTTCTAGGCTAAGATTCAAGCTTTTATAAACCTTTAAGGAAGGCACTGCAATTTCTAAGGATAGCATGGCCTTGTGCCTGTATGTTAAGGCATTCAGGCTCGTGCTTGTGGCTTTTCTTTTAGAGCTTTTGTATGTCCATAATGATTTTAAGAGTTTGTCATGCCATTCTCTAAGTTTGTCATCAATTATTTTCTTTAGGATGGTTAGAATGACTTTATTGAAAACCTTTGCTTGCCTATTTGCTTGTGCATAATAGGGTGATGATGTGAGTAATCTAATCCTACTCTTTTCAGCAAATGTCCTTAAGGTGTTTTCCTCAAACATTGTGCCTTGGTCAATTGTAATAGTCTGTGGGATTGCAAACTTGAACACAGTTCTTTCTCTAACAAAGTTTATAACGTCATACTACTCTACCTTTTTTCATGAGGATGGCCTCTACCTATTTAGTGAAGTAGTCTATAACTATTAAGATAAATGAATGACCTTTTAAAGAGGCCGGGTGGATTTTTTTTATGATATTTATTGCCCATCCCTTAAGAGGCCATAGTTTTATTATAAGATTCATGTCTAAGGCTAGGGCCTTCTAGAGTATCCTATGGACTTAACATTCCCTACATCATTTGGTATATTCCATACAGTCTTTGGCCATGGTTGGCTAGTATTACCCATGTCTTGTTATAAGCCATTGCATTTTTGGCCTTGATTGATGAGCCCCATAAACCCCTTCATATATTTTTTCTTAGCACCTTTATGCATTATAGGCTTGTTATGCATTTTAACAGTAACCTATCCAGGCCTTTTTTGTATAATTCTTTATCTATCAGCATAAAGTATTATACTCTAACCTTGGTTCTATAAGGAAAATTTTAACTAGGACCCTTTAAATAAACCTTAAATTTAGCTCTCCAATCTGCTTCAAACATTTATGAGATCGTTTAGCATTCCACAGTTACTCCTCACTGAGTTATCAAAGGGTGCACTCTCCTTTTGACTAGAATGAGTTTCCTTGTGAGGTTTGGTAAAAGTCTTAGCCCAAACACCAATTTTGCCAATTCATTAGCTTCCCAATTGTGGGCTCGTGGCATATACTTAAGTGTTGTTTATTTAAATCCAAATAGAATTTGCATAGCAGCTGCATAATACATGACCAAGGTTAGGCATGTGTATCCATATTTGCTAAGGAGTTATTTGATGATTAACTATAAGTTGCCTTCAATATGGACTTGTTGGGCCCCTAACTCTTGAAATATCTCTAGCCCAGTCAATAACGCTTCATATTCAACCTAATTGTTAGTGCATTCAAAATTAAGTTGAAGGAAAAGTATCGTTTTGACTCTTAGTTTCTACCCCCTATTTCCATTAATGGTGTGCTTTATAGCCTAAAGGCCAATTAAAGTAATATGATAGGGTTAGGTAAACCATACAAATAGATTCAGTGGGATCTCCCCTATTTGAATCTTGTGTTCTTAGGTACCTAGATGCTCTGAATCTCCTTGCTATCTTCCTGATCTTTGCAATCCTTGGTGGATTGTCTCTTGAATTTGTTGCTTTCTTTTTAGGTAAAGCTCACAGGTAGTTCAAGGTTAGGTGCTTCCTTACACCTTGGGTGGCTCTTTTTCTTTGCAATCATCTTTTTTTGGTATGCATTGAACACTTATAAACTTCTTATAGCAAAACACCCTGTACTATCTATGTGGCACATTGCTGGAAGGAGTAATGAATCGGCCTTGATGTTAGTTAATATTCACCATTAAAGGAGGCTCCTTATTCTCACTTGATTCTATCTCTAGGCCAATATCCCATCCTATGGGTTTTCCTGTAAATGGTTTGCCTACATCTAAAAGGGTTGAGTACTGATGAAGTAATCGTATTTGCTTGAAGGCTCCCTAAGACTATCCCACACAGACCTTGGTTGCTTAATCTTTCTAAGCTCATAGTCTAGTCGCTTCTAAATACTTATGGACTATTCCACCATAGCTCGTGTTCTTTCAGTTTTGGCCCTAAGGTTGCCCTAAGGTGTGCCAAATGTCTTGATAGAGATAAATTTATGGGAAAGCCCAACCCTTCTCTCTGGGAAGAGATTTGAACAGATCCTTACATTCTTGGCTATATTGTTCACACTGATAATCTTCATGGCAAATCTCGTTCTCAGGCTCAACCTTTGTGATGCAAGAGACACCAGTTTCAGCCATTGGAGCCACGGTATAACTAGGATATATTAACTAGTAAAAGTTTCCATTATTTATAGACTTTGAAATTAAGAATCATCACAGTCACAATATAGAAGTATAAATATCTGACTATCGGGCATGCGAAAAGGCGCAGAGGCATTCGCTGTAGTCCAGCTGTGTGCACGTGAAGATGAACATAAGGAACTTGATCAAAACTGATGAATCATAGCAAAAGATATATAGTCATGTAGATAAGGTTGGGTCTGACAAATACATTTTATATATAGTCCAGTTCATCTTGTAGACGATGCCAAATTGTCATGGGATTATCACTCTCGAAGCAAGTGGGTGCATATAAAATATACAGACACTCCATTCGATATATATATATATATATATATATATATTATAATAAGATTAATTTCATCATCTCGAAGCCAATATAAATGGGATTCACCACTCTCGAAGCAAGCATGCAGACACCCATCTGATTGCAATAAAAAGGGCGGGGTCAGATTTCAATAAAACTTAATTCCTTCATTTTAAATTATAAAATATTTTAAATAAAATTTTACATAATAATAAATTTCATTAAATTTACATAACAATAAACTTCATTAAATTTTACAACATTATTTTTTTTAAAAAATATAAACTTTAAAAATACCTATCATTTAATATATTAAAAAAATAAAAGATGAAAATTAATTATAGAAAGAGAAAGAATAATATTAAAATTAATGCATTTAATGAAATCTTAATCTATCTAAAGTATCATATATTTTGGGATAGAAAAATTTCTTCAAAAGTATCTTATAATTTGAAACGGAGATAGTATAATTTATATAGATATTTTTTAAAATTTTTAATACTTAGATAAAATATTATTAAAATAATTTTGTAATATGAAAAGAAAATAATAAGATAAAAATAATTCAAATTTAATAAATTTTAAAAAAATGAAAATAATAAGGTTAAGTCATAGTATATTTTTATACTATAATAGAAATTCTAAAAAATGATATGCTCCATATACTTAAATTAATATTAGCCAATGCTATATAAAAGTTAAATAATAAAATTTATTTAATAAGAAATCACTTAATTTTTGAAATAATAATTTATTCAAGGAAAATGTTTTTTCAAACAACTAATAAAAACTAACATATAAAATTTAAGCATTCGTAGGGTGTCTTTTAACATTATAAGCAATTTTTAACCAAATTATATACACGATACACACTAATGAATTAGTTAATTGTCTTCAAAATTATACATTCTTTTCATATCTATCCTAGTTTAAATAGGATGTCTCAATTAAAAAATTATATTAATTACACCCTTAATTAAGAGTATATATGAAAAAACTTATTAATTATATCTTAAAAAATCTAAAATATCTTATACTTTTAGACAATTTTCTCATAAAATAGTCTTTATATTTTTTAATAGAGGAAGTATAATTTATTTTGTTTAATTTCCTCCCACCCAATTCCACACACAGACGTTCACTACTACAGAAAAGTGTATAATTGATGCCCTATAATTGACATTTTTTTTGAAAAAAATGAAAAATAAAAAAGGCGGCGGAATACTTGATGATTTTTATGAAACAAGCGTCAAATATTTAACTAGATACTTAACGGTTATCTTGACGGTTATTTAAAGATAACCGTCAAGTATATATATTTGACATTTTTATAAATAACCATAATATAAAGCTAAAATTTACACGTTGGTCTTCGATAAACAAACGTCAAATTAATAGTAGAAAAAAATTAAATTTTTTCACATACTTGACGCTTGTTTGAAATAATCGTCAAGTTTGTCTGCCATATACTTGACGGTTCTTTTAAAAGAAGCGTCAAATATGTAATACTTGATGGTTATTCATAATAACCATCAAGTATTGTCATTTAAATTCCCTTTAGATTTCTTTTTCGCTCTCTATTTTTGTAGATCCTTCGTCTTCAAAAATAAACCCAGAGCCATCGAAACCCATATTTCGTCAATCTAATCGCCAAAAAAACACATTTTCGGTCTCGATTCTTGAGGGGTTTGATTCTCAACCTCCATAAGTCTCGTGGGCACTCGTTCGTTTGGATTCTCGGTCTCTACCACTCTGCAACACACTCTCGTCTCTATTTTTCTTCACAGTCGGCGTTCCCTATTCTTGTTGAGATAGGTTCTTGCTTTTCCAATCATTAATCCTCATTTTGAATGTATGGTTGTTGATTTTGATTTTCATACGCAATAAATAGTTTCTGTGTTACTTATTTTGATTTGCATTGTTGTTTTTCTTAGTGAGTGTTTGAAGTTTTGAGTTTTTGGATGCTTAATTATTAAATTAATGGATCATCCAATTATTTTGCTGATATGAGAAGATTCATTAAGGATATGAAAATAGTATACCACCTAATTACCTTGTTTTTAAGTTCTAAGTGTTTGTTCTGGAATTGAATGATTAATTTAGATTTATATTCCTTGAGTTGTCAATTTTCACATTACTAGTTTTCAATTGATTGCGAATTGGCTTATGAAAAAAATTTTTGAGATTTTAAATTGATATTTATATAGTGTTTGATGTGGTTTAATATGATTTTAATTAAAATTGGGTTCTTATTAATGTTGTTATGTTGTTGTTGGGATCATATATAGTCTCATTATGGATAACTTGATTTTTCTAAAGGCATAAAGACCTGTGATAATACATTTTAAGCGCCGTTATATATACTATCAATTTTTTAAAAATTATTCTTGAATATAACTTTATGTGATTGTTGTTGTGGCTATTATTTTTGTCATTTAGATTAATAGATAGAGGGGATAAAACTCGGGAAACTCTTTTTCAAGTCATTATGCTGCCAAAATTATTTCAATAGCTAGCATTAAAATATAATTATTAGTTTTAAACAAGATTAAAGAGGGAATGTGCAAACATGTGGTTAGTGACTTATTGACTGATTGATCTTTGTATCTAATTCTCCCACTATCTAGGAGTAGTCAAAGTCACTAATCATATTTCCCTCTTAATCTTTCTAGGAATTATGGATAAGGAATGGATGTCTGCCAATCGTCTATCCAATGAATATTAGGATGGGGTGGCAAATTTTGTTAAGCTTGCAGTTAAGCATACAGAAGATCCTACTAGGATTGTTTGCCCATGTTTAAAGTGCGGTCTTGTTGTGAAGCGGGTTAGTCCAGATACTTGTGAAGAATACTTAGTGATTAATGGGATGGATCAAAGTTACAAGTGTTGGACAATGCATGGAGAGACAAGAGATGATATTGGTTGCAGCTAGAAGCATAGTAAAAGCTGTACATCATCTCCTGATGATTTTGACACATGCACACTTGAGGAAGATTGTCTTGAACAGATGGCCAAAGCAGTTGAAGAGGACCTCGAGGATTGTCCGAAAATGTTTGAGAAGTTGAAAAGTAATACGGAGACACCATTGTATGCTGGTTGTAATGCATCAAAGTTGTCAGCAGTGTTAAAATTGTACAACATGAAGGCAAAACATGGATGGAGTGATGCGAGCTTTACTGAGTTGCTTGGGTATTTGAAAGTAGAATTACTTCTTAAGGAAAATG
>NW_026555337.1:30056896-30113040 GCF_029017545.1 Prosopis cineraria | reverse complement strand
TAATAAACTATTTAATAATTACCTATATTCTGGCGTCCTAATGTCAAAACAAAAAGATGACCATTCTTCAATTTGATCATAAATTTACTCATCACTATATTTCAAGCACTTTGTATCCTCATACTACTACAAAATACATAATAAATGATGTCATAAACAACTAAAAATGATCAAATTCAAATTGAGTTAAATTTCATACTTCAAATGGGACAGAAATTTGACTATGAGTAATCACGTCTTTCATGAATTTCATAATATAGAACCACAATCATTATTATTTGTGTTGAAAAGGGTATTAAAAACTTCATCAAAATATAATGTAACTTTATAACGAAATGAATATATTGTCAATAATTTAATAATTCTTTGAAGTATAATTTATAACCATGATTTTTGTCTATTAATAACTTTTAGAGAATTCTTTATTTCTAGAAAAGGGGAGCTCTTTGTGACTTCGAAAAGTATTCATTCCCTAATAAAATAGAAAAAAATTAATCAATATTAATTGATGCAAATATATATAAAATGTGTAAAATAATTCTTATAAGTATAAATACTTACTTATTGAATAACCTCAATATATTAGGCCGATCCATTGGCATACCTTCAGATAGAGGATCCAAATAACAAATTTAAGGCAAAGGAATAGCCATAGGATTGAAAACAATCAAAATCCAATGTTTTTGAAAATTTTAAACTTTCTATGTCTTAATAAAATTGAGGTATCATACACAAAAGAAAAAAATAATCAATAAACTACTTACCTTGCATTGTAAGGAATTAAAAATAACATATGTTTTCCAACTTTTGTCTTCTCTATGAACATTTTTTTACAAGATTTACTTGCTTAAATGACCCAATGTCGACCCATGACTAATATCATGAGAACTAATAATACAAATCTATTTTTTTCTCTGTGTCTTTCAAAAAAGAAATGTACAATTACCTTGATAAATAGCAAAAACTTGTATTAAAACCAATCATAGCAAATGATAAAAACATCAATATCAAAGGATATTATAAAACAAGTACCTTATCCAAGTGTTAATAGTAGAAGCACTTGCCCATTCCTCGATTAGTATTTTCATGATGGTATTTCTATCAAGATATTTTCAACTATCTTTACAATAGATTTCTTTGTCAAATCTTATTTCAATTGTTTGGCCATTAGCAGTAAGCTTTGGCAAAAGAGCTCAAAGAGCTTCACGACAATTATTAGCCCTTTTTATTTTTGAAGCTCCATGAGATATACTTTTTTGCTTATGCATGGTATTTGAGATTCCTTAAAGATTTACCATGCAATTCAATTATTTTCTTATTCTTTAATTTTGATTGAATCTACAAAAATAATATAAAAAAACTGAGTCATCAATTATAATTACATGTAGCAAATGACTCAATGAGATATAGAGGCCACGCAACAAAAGTCCCCTCTGCATCTTTAAACAATATAATATCTTCATTAAGAGGTAGTGGTAACTTGGCATCATCATTAATGCAAATGTCTATAGAAACTTGTAATGTGCTAAGGTGGGGGGTATTGTATGTAAAGTGTCTTTAGAGAAATTATAAACAATACCCACAACAACTGCATTTTTAAGGAAATTTTTGTGTACAATTTGAATTTTGATTCCCCCTAGGAACAAAAAAATTTTTGACAATTTATATTATAAAATTAAGAATATATTAAAGTAGTGTAGAAAAAGTATTAACAGAGGGAGAGCAGCTGGGTGGTTTGACATGGAAGTACACAGCTATTCCTTAAACTAGGGCTTTCAAATGCGGGAATTCTTACTAAGCCTGCTGGCATCATATCATTCATTTGCTAAAATAACTTTTTATTTTGTTCTTGTAATTAGCAATATTGTTCTCTGCATAATGTTGCTCACGTATATTTTGTTCCAGCATCTGTTGTCGAAATGCATTCATTTTCTCTTTCAACTCAGTAATTACACTCTTGTGTTGAGCGTGTTTTGCCACCAAAATAAGTGGTTGGGTAACACCAAAACCACCCCTTTGACATGACCTGGGACTTTTGGAACATTTAATGCTCTACTAAGGATATTCACGACCAAATTGTTGTGCTTCTTTTGACCTTTCTTGTGACAAATTTTGCTATTATATAAAATATTAGATTTAGTTTCCTACATAAAATATTATATTTAAACAAGATTAAATATTAATATTTACACAAGTCTGCCAAACTTGCCTACACTTTCATCTTCAATTTCACCTTTTGAATTTAGTCACCGTTCAAACCCACACTTCATGTCTTGTAAGTCGTTCACAATTGAAATTGTCTTTTTTTATCTATATATTAAAATAATTAATTAAATTCATAAATAACTCAAACATATAAAATAGATGCATGTAATAAGTATTAAATATAAGATATGTACTTTATCTTGTTCAGTGAATGCGTATCCTTTCCATTCCCTTCTGAAATGATATTTTTGGCTTTCCGCTAATTGACGGTATCGCTCGGTTTTCAACTGTTGAAATGAAAATTAAATTCCTATTAATTTTATATAAGAAAAACTATATTTAATTGGCCAAATCTAGCATTAATTACCTTAAATTCTTCTATTGTGCGCTAGAAAAAATCATCCCAATCTTCTTGAGATATGATCCCATCATAAAGTTTCAGTGGATGTTTAATGACATTTTGATTATTATCTATTAAATACCACTTGTAAATATCTGCACAAAATTTTCTAACAAGAACCCCAGCTTTTTTTAGGACATGTGTTCTATGAATCTCATCAAGTTCAAAACAAGACTGAAAGAAAGATTAAAAAATAATTTAGATCACTAAATGTCCAGGAAAAGTAATTAGAAAAGATAAAATTTTAATGATTTCTTTTTTACCTCAACTTGTTCCCAAATGAATCTCTTGTATTCATTCAGAACTTTTCTCACTCAGTAAATGTAATAGGCACATGATCTCGAGCCAATATAAATGACTAATTTTTCTCCATTTGATTTTATTGGTGACCCCTGATATTCCAACCAACTTGTAACTTTATTCCCATGCTTCTATTTTTGATCAACTTGGCCATCACAGTTCTACCACCATGAACATCTCGAAACATTTCTCCTTTATTGCTTGAGGATCATTGTCATTTGAACTGGTATGAGGTTCGTTGTCGCTATGAGAACTCATTGTTCTTCAAGTTAAAATCGATACATTAACATATACATAAGTAAATAAATAGGTATTAATTTTGAAAGAAGTAAAAATGAAAAATAAAATTACTTTTTCATTTTTTTTCTTTGTTTGATTTAGACTTGACACGTTAACCCATATTACTCTCTATGATCATCTCTCATGTACAAGTGATCATCTTCAATTAAATCATTATCAAAAGATTGAATTGTACCGTAGAAAGGACCATCTTCAATATTCATATCTTCATTACCATGAGCTTCATCATTATCATCATGTTTTTTTGTTTGACAAAAGTACAATAGACCAATTCTTTTTTGCAGGATTAGGAACGAAAAACACTTGTTGAGCTTGCGAAGCCAAAATAAAATGGTCATTTCTATACCCAACCTTAGAGAATCCACTTGAATAAATCCAAAATCATCAATTCAGAATCCATTATAATGTTGAAACCCACCACATACATCAAAAGACTGGCACCCTAAACATAGAGTAATCCAAGTCCCATATACATTCAATGACATTAAAGTATGACATTTTTGTATAGATAGGGTTTGTCTTTTAAACTGGATATATGTAGACCAGTAGTAATAAGCGTTACTCTGCTATTCTGCATTATTCTTTGATCATCTTGTTCTTTGGTATAGAAAGTGTAACCATTGATTACGTAATCAGTGTAAGATAAAACTTGTAAACTCAACCACCAACCCTGGCTAGCCATCTCAATTTTTCAAAAACATTATTAGCATCTTTCTCCGACTCCTCAAGAATGTGACTTTTAAGCCACTTTAAAATTATCGATGTGTTCTTTTGTTACAAAATTCTCATTTCTAAAATCAAACATGTCTCTGAGAATACCCTGTGTTCTTCCACAAACAGCTTAACTTTTTTAGTATTGTGCAGAACATATAGATGCGCTTGTTCACATTCGACTGCTGAGATGCTAATAACTTTATTTCCAATTATTCCTTTCCTTGATTTTCATCCATCATGACGAGACTTTGGAATCCCTATAGCATCAATGTTGATAGATAATTTGTACACAAGTCCACTGCTTCTTCGACTATGTACCATTCAGCAATACAGTCCTCGGGTTGACATCTATTCTTTACATAGCCTTTTAATATTTTCATGTAACGCTCAATCAGGTACATCCATCTTAAATATGGTGGCCTGCACATTTGAACTTCTTTGACTAGACAGTCAAATGATCCATGATATCAAAGAATGAAGGTGGGAAATACATTTCAAATTCACATAGGGTCAAAACAATTTGCCTTTATAGGGCTGACAAATTTGTAGGGTCAACCATTTTATTACAAATCATCTTGAAAAAAAGCATAAATTAGTGATGGTGCATCACACTTTTTTTGGCAAAATAGATCTAATGCCAATTGGTAAGAAATTTTGGATGAGCATATGAGAATTATGAGATTTAAGCCCCTATAACTTCAAGTCTTTCATTGATACAAGATTCTTTACATTTGAAGAATATCCCTCTGGTATTTTAACATTATGGAGGAATTCAAGAAAATATTTTTTTCTCTTTGTTTGATAGAGTGTAAGCTACTGGTGGTAGATATGTGCGATTTCCTTCTCCACTAGAGCCAACTCCTCCCTTATTCCCGTAGAAACCAAATCCAACCTTGATTTGACACTATCCTTACTTTTTCTTAGCAACTGGAGTAATGTCTAAATCACACTGTCATAAATATTTTTTTCAGTATGCATCACATCAAGAAAGTGTCTTATATATAAAGACTTCTAATATGGTATATAAAAAAAGATTAATTTTTTCTTCTACCCACTTGTTGCAATATTTCTTGCAAAGGGTTTACCAAAATAATTATCAAAATCTTTCACCCTTTTCAAACACATTCACGCCTGTCTTCAACCTAGGTGGTTTATCTTCTTCGGATTCATCATTGAAAGCTTTTCTCCACTTTCTCCAATGATGTGTCGAAGGAAAGAATCTACGGTGTCCCATGTAAACATTTTTTTCTATAGTGATCCAACCATATTGAATGAGTGTCCTCTTCACATACAGGACACGTACCATGCTCTTTGATATTATATCCTGACAAATTCCTATAACCAGGGAAATCATTAATTGTGCCAAATAACATGACTTTCAAATTAATTTTTTTTTCTATGCCCATCATAAACCTCCACGTCAATATCCCACTTAATTTTAAATCCTCTATCAAAAGGGACAAATATATATATATATATATAATCTATATCATTTCTTGGTTGTCTAGGCCCTGAAATTAATATAGATAACATCATAAATTTACATTTCATGCATAACAATGGAGGTAGGTTATAAATCATTAATATCATCGGCCATGTGCGGTGAGTACTGTTCTGAACACTATGTGAGTTGATTTCCATCAGTTGACAATGCAAGAAGAGGATTCCTTTCTTTCTCTCCAAATCATGGTACTTAAATCAATTTTTTTTCATTGAGGGGAATCTGTAGGATACCTGAGCTTGCCATCTTTAATCCTTTCATTCTCGTGCTATGTCAACATGTTGGGTTTTGCATTTCCATATATGTTCTTAAATCTCTCGGTATAATAGGAAAATACCATAGCACATAGCACTTTACAGGACTTGATTTCTTTCCATATCATGATGCTTCGCATTTAGGGTACTTCTTTAATGAGGCATACTCATTATGAAATAAGATGCAATTGTTAGGTCATGCATGTATTTTCTCATAGCCTAAACCAATTGAACAGAGCATTTGTTTAGCCTCATATGTCTTGGTGGAAAGTTCATTATCAGTAGGAAACATATCTTTCAAAGCATCAAGCAATAAAGTGAAACTCTTATCAGTCCATCCACATGCAGCTTTCAAATTGTATAATACCAAAACAGCTAATAATCTGGTGTATTTAGTACAACCAGGATACAATGGTTTCTCTAAATCACCAATAACCTTTCAAACATTTTAGGACAATTATAAAAATCATTCTCTATTGCATTTAGCATTTCATCAAGATGATCAATCTCACATGCATTGCTGCTAACATCATCACATGTATCTTGTCTCTCAAAAGACCTAGTAGTATGACCCCATTCACCAGATACATCATTCCTCTCACTATGCCTTGTCCAGCGTGTATAACTTTGATCAATTCCATGATATATTAAATGATCTAGCATTCAATTAGAGTAATTCTCTTTCTATAGCAACAAGCTAAGTAAGGACATAAAACTTTGTTTGGATCTTTCGCATGTTTGAACCACAAAAGTAATAAACTCTTTCACACCGTCCCTATATTCTCTGACATTGATTAGCAAATATCCACTTTCGGTCCATACTTACTACCTATTATAGGAAAGTGTCAGGTATGACTTGGTGGCATTTGTGTCCATACTCACTACCTATTATAGTCTGCTAATAATTTTTTTTTAATTTATTGTTTATATTTTAAAATAAAATCAATAACATAACAATTTAAAAATGAAAGTTTGACAATTAATATATTAATTCAACAATTTAAAAAATTTCAACAGCATAGCAGCTTAAAATTTAAAATCTTTTAGGTATTAAACCCTCTATTCAATACTTGCAAATACCTAAAATAATAAATTCAACATATTCTAACCAATAACCAAATTAATAATCAACAGAAATAAATTAATAAATGCAAAAAAATTTTAAACCACAGCTAACTAAAATATAAATTAAATAATTTTTTTCTTACTGTAAAAATTAATTTTTTCTCCTTATCATTTAGGGGGAAACTAAAAATTTTTCGTGTAACAAACATAATATTTCAAAATTTATCTTGAATTAACCCATATCTAATGATATAACTAAAACAAAAAATTTAAAAAAAATGCAAAGCGTACTAAGAGAGCTGGAGAAATTATGAAATCAATCTGTCGATGTTAAGGAAACAATGTTGGGACCACACAGGCTGAAGATCATGAGGTGAAAATGAGGAATAAAGATGATCCAGTATAAGTTGAAGTTAGGAACCATAAATTTTAGAATATTTAAAAGTTAAAATTTTAGGGACTAAGGTTTATATATGAAAGTTGGGCATTAATGGTGGGGACATTTGGGAGAAGGCAAAAGAAAATATTTGTGAGAATAGGAGTTACCTGTGAGCTGCTAAGCTAGAAGAAAAGGAATCATGAGCTAAGAGCTACAAGAAGAGGAAACACGAGCTGCTTGAAGACCACGAGCGAGTTGAGTGTTTGAAGCTAAGAGCGAGTTTGGACAAACACCACCTATACGAGCTGGAAGAGGACAACATGAGCTAGAAACCACGAGCTGGGAGAGCTGAAGGCAATGTGAAGGAGCTGGGAGCTAGGCGAGCTAAAGCAATACGTAAATGATGCAGTGAAGACAAAGAAGACACAATAAAGAAAGTGAGTGAGTTGGTTGATTTTTTCTAAAACAATAAGACAGAGTGTGGACATTTTTCAAAACAATAGCCACCTCTGCCAATGTCCCCATTGCATATTCCCAACACACTGACACATGCTACTCGTTATCACTGTACGTACGCGGCTTGCATAGCAACACACACGTCATATTATATTTCAATTTTGTTAGAGAGGTGGCATTTTTAAATGGAACAAGCGCTACCTCTCTCCTTAAAAAAATTATATCCAAATACTTATTTAGTAAGAATGTACATAATTAATAATAATTATTATGCTTTTAATTTAATAATAATTATTCAACAAAATATTAGATATGCCTACAAATATTAATTTACAATTATAAATATTTAGTTAATAATAGATATATGTAAACAATTAAAGTACTAATAAAATACTTATAAAAATATTAATATAGTTTATTCTATAATAATTACCTATATTACTTAATAATTATAATCAAACAAATACTAAATATTAGTAAAAATAATAATTAAATATTCAATTAATATTTGTTTATTAATATTTAATATATTTTTTTTAAATATTGATGTAGAGAGTTGACATTGTTTGAAGAATAAATGCCACCTCTTTGACTAAAAAATAAAAAGATTAGATATAATATTTATTAATAATAAGTAAATATTAGTTAATAATAGAGATATGTGCTCAATTAAAGTAATAATAAAATACTTATAAAAATATTAATGTAGTTATTGCTATTAATAATTACCTATATTACTTAGCAATTATAATCAAACAAATACTAAATTTAGTAAAAATAATAATTAAATATTAAATTAATCTTTATTTATTAATATTTAATATATTATTTTTTTAATAAATGATGTAGAGAGGTTGCGTTTGAATGAAGAACAAAAGTCACCTCTCTCCTTAAAAAATAAAAGAATTAGATATAATATTTATTAACAATAAGTAAATATTTAGTTAATAATAGATATATGTATACAATTAAAGCACTAATAAATACATATAAAGATATCAATATAGTTATTACTGTTAATAATTACCTATATTACTTAATAATTATAATCAAACAAATACTAAATATTAGTAAAAATAATAATTAAATATTGAATTAATATTTATTTATTAATATTTAATATATTATTTTCTTAATAAATGATGTAGAGAAGTGGCGTTTGTCTGAAGAATAAATGATATCTCTCTCCTTAAACATAAAAGAATTATATATAATATTAAATAAAAATATAAAATATTATAATAATTATGTAATAAAAAAAAGAGGTGATGTTTGAAAGGCCAACAAACTCCACCTCTCTCCTTAAATATAAATTTATTATAATTATAATAAATAGTATCTAAATTTATATTAGTTAAGAATGTATATTTATAATGGTAATTGTTATGTTTTTATTTAATATTGTTACTCAATAAAAAATTAGATATGCCTATAATAATAATTTATACTTAGAAAAATATTTAGTTAATAATGGATATGTATACTATGAACTTATATATCCAATGAATTCTTAAATAAAGTTTGGTAAGAAAACTATAACTATATTAATAATAAGCACTATAAACTAAAACAAAATATGAGCAAGAAAATAATTAAAATTATTAGTTTAAAATAAATATTTAATATGGTTATTTCTTTTATTAATTACATATATTGATTAATAATTTATTTTAAAATAAAATTTAAAATAATCTTAAAAATAATAATCAATAAATAATTAACATTTATTTAGTTAATATTTAATATATAATTTTTTTTTTAAACAATGAGGTAGAGAGGTAGTGTTTGTAGATCCAACAAACACCACCTATCTCCTAAAAATAAAAAAAGAATTTATAATATTTAATAATAATAAATTAAAAATAATTAGTTAATAAAAAAAGAGGTGGCGTTTAAATGGCCTACAAATGCCACATCTCTCCTCAAATATAAAAATATTAAAATTAATTTCTAATATTATATAATAATAAATCTAAGTATATCATAAAAATATAAAGAGTAAAAATATTTTTTTAATAGTTTAAGAGAAAGGTGGCATTTCTTTCCCTAAAAACGTCACCTCTCTTTTAAAAATTAAACATTTATTTAATTAATATTTAAATATATAATATTTTTAATACTTGAGAGAGAGATGTAGTGTTTTATTTTTCAAACAAATGCCACCTATTTTAATAACGATAAATAAATATTATGCATCCATTAAATAGAGACAAAAAAGTATAACTCAATAAAATTAATTTATTATTATGTAATAAAATGATCAATATCTAAATTTGTATTATTTAAGAATATATGTAGATTAATAGTGATAATTATTACATATTTTATTTAACAATTTTTTAAGATAGGTGGCATTGAAGTTTGTAAAACGCCACCTCTTCAATGTAGTTATTAACTTTCTTAATAAATCATAGAGGTGGCATTTTCATATAAAAGAAATGCCACCTATATGGCTTTAAATTATTAAAAAATTATACATACAGATTATTTATACTTATTGTGTATTCATAATAGAATAATTATATAATATTACAAAAAATAATTATTTATAATGAAGTAGAGAGGTGGCATTTAAATATTGAAATGCCACCTAGTCATTGATCAACATAAATCTGTGACATTTTATTTAAAAACGCCACCTTTGTGAATTTACTATAATTATAAAATAAAAAAATAATTTGAAAGCTGTGGCATTTGATGAAATAAACACCACCTTTCTTCTTTGGATTTGAGATTGATAGCATTTTTTTATTTCTACAAAATGCATGCTATTAAATATTATTTCTGTAGTAATGATAGTTGTAATCACTGCAACTTTGTACTTCTTTTCATTAATCCAATCACCTTTACATCAATTTCTTTACATCTTTTCATCTAGGTGGATGAGGTAAGGGGGATTGGGGATCTTTTTGTCATCTTTGAGACTCCACATATCTAGCACACCTAGTCCTTTATTGTTCAGGACAATTTTTGACAACATTATCTTAGTTCATCTTAGAAATATATATTTAGTATAGATGTAACTTGTTGTACAGTCATTGATTCTATTGGTCGGCTTTTATACTTGCTATACATTCTATGCAATTGTAGGTTTAAGTTCTAGTTTTATGCAAAACAATAATTTTTTTATAAAAAATAAATTTTAACAATGGTTATTAAAAAATGATGTTAAAAAAACATTTAAAAATGATTTTTTGTAAATAATTGTTGTGTAAATTATGCTTTGCACGTCGTTATTATGAAAAATTGATGTGAAAACTCAATTTTTCATGTTAGTTATTACAATAACTAATGTAGAAAGTTTGACTTTTTACTCTTCTTCTTTTTTTTTTTACTTCCCCCTAGTAACCAACGTAAAATTTTTTTTTTTTGAATAGGTAAGGCAAGCTAAAGCCTGAAGTAGAGACAAACAATTACGTAAAGCTAAAGGGAAATAAACCCAAAACAAACTAAGCAAACCGTAGCTTATCCACAAGAACTAGATCGCTGCATTAAGCAGGAACATTTGCCAACACGGTCAGATTATCACTTTCTAGGTGAACATTCTTGGCCAAATAGTCCGCGACCCTATTTGTTTCACACTAGCAAAAGCTAGTCTAACGTCAGAGTAGGACAATAAGAAGTCTCTTGTTGAATTGATTTCAACAGGCATTGGGTGGTCATCATCAACCCCGATTCTGAGAAGAGATATAGCCTTAGCAGCGTCCGACCATATGGTAACTTGACTGACATTAAATTGTTAGCAAACTTCAAGACCAAAACAAATAGCTTAAATTTCAGCTAATACATAAGGTAGAAACCCCAACGAGGGTTTAAAGCCCAAAACCCAATTTCCATCTTTGTCATGTATGACTCCTCTACATGACGCATGCCTTTGGTTGTCACCAGAACCATTGACATCCATTCTAAGAGTATTACCTGGCGACAGGGTTTAGTGGGCGGGGTTGGAATCCACACATTAGAATATTTCATATTTTATTTTCCCTACACTACAGAATCCCTTAGCTTGTAAAGGCATTGGAATTTCAGGTCTAGAGGTCTTGTATATTTGTCTTCCATAGCTTTTTTGCACCTAGCTTTCTAAAGTAGCCAGCATCCATGACTAAAAACTGTGAACCACGGCCATTTGCTGAAAGTTTCATTTCTAAAAGAGTTTGTCATGTTGTTCCTAAGCCAACCCTGTAAACTCATGTCAAAAACACAGAAGAGAGATTGTGGTTAAGTAAATGTTTCTAGAAATTTTAGCCTCACAGCAATCCTTCAAGATATGGATAACACTCTCTTCACAATTATACTAAAAAAAAACAAGTGTTTCTCTTGGCTAACCCCCTCTAAACTCACAGAGAATTAGTGAGGATCCTCTCTTGGGAAGCTTGCCATAGGAAGAATTTAATCCTTTCTAGAGGGGGCCAGTGCCAGAGATTCTTTAGGAAACTATTAGGCAGGCCTTTATCGGGATGATGGATAAATTGATAAGCTAACTTCACAGAGAATAAGCCATCTCTAGATTCTCGCTAACTAAACATGTCTGGGTTATTTCCTATTGGCATACGAACATTGAGAATTTTGTTAACAACCTTTTGTGGGAGAAATAGAAGGCATTTGTTTACATCCTATATTCCAGAGGGCAACACAAAATCAGTAACAATATCAATAGGATTAAGGCTACTCTCATTGCGTGTTACATAATGTATTAGAGGTTGGTTTAGAGGCGACCAAAGATCCTACCAAAACTTGGTATTTAACCCGTTATTGATTTTTCGACCCACACTCGCTTTGAAAGTTTCCCATACATCGCAAATGCTATGCCAAGTTACAGATAACCTCCTCTTTCTGATGACAGAAGGCATTTCATTCTCTCCACACTTATATTTGGTCCTCGAGTATTTAACCCATATCACAGATGGTTTCGTGATTAAGGCCCAATAGAGTCTCATAATGAATGCAGTGTTCTGGCATTTAAGATCTTTAATGCCTAGCCCTCCTTCTGGTTTAGTCTGTTTCATGATATCCCAAGCAATCAAATGGATTTTCCTTTTTTCTGGTTGTTGACTCAAAAGAAAGCTTCGATGAAGTTTCTCTACCTCTGTCAACACCCCAGATGGTAAGAGATTTATTTGCATGTGACACGAGGGCATAGCAGATAGAACGGCCTTAATCAAGGTAGTTCTCCCTGCTATGCTTAGGAATCTACTTTGCCAGGAGGAAAGACATTGATGAACCTTTGTGAGGATGGGTGAGAACATTATCTTAGTGACTCTTTTATGAATTAGTGGAATACCTAAGTATTTCCCTAAATCTGCAGTAAGGCCAATATCTAATATGTGGCTGAGTTGCAAGCTTTTATTAAAATAGACATTTTTAGAGACAAAGATCTTAGATTTTAGTAAATTAGCCTAATGCCTTGAGACAAGACAAAACCCGTGTAAAACATCCCTTGCCAGAGTTGCTTGAGAAGTAGAGGCTTCACAAAAAAGGATAAGGTCATCGGCCAAAAAGAGGTGTGAAAGGTAGGGACCATTGACACTGAATTTAATAGGTTTCCATCTTCTATTATTACACTCTCTTTGAATTAGTTGCCCAAGTCTTTCCATACATAAGGCGAACAGATATGGACTTAGAGGATCGCCCTGTCGTATTCCTCTTGGTGGAGAGAAAGCTTTAGTTTTTATCCCGTTCTAAAGGACCCTTATAGTGGCTGTAGAGACACACTTCATTATTATATTAATAAAGGAAGGTCCCAGACCTAAACTTGTAAGAATGTCCTCTATGAAAGACCATTCTAGACGGTCATAGGCTTTTTCTAGATTAATCTTCAAAGCCATATACCCTTTCTATCCAGATTTATACCTCATAGTATGAAGAGCCTCCTGTGCTAGGATAACATTGTCACTGCTGTGTGCTGACTGGGGATGAAGCTGCATTGGTTAGGTAAGATTAAATGGTCAAGGTGCACATGTAGTCTATTGGCAAGAATTTTGGTCACTATCTTGAGGCAAACATTACACAAAGAGATAGGTCGGAGGTCTTTTAAGGAATTAGGAAAATCAACTTTAAGGATAAGCACGATATTGGTCTAGTTGTATTCCCTAATCTTATCCAGATCAAAAAAGACCTTTTTAACAAAATGGCATATTTGAGAACCCAGGGCGTTCCATTGGATATGGAACAAATGTGCAGAGATACCATCCGGCCCTGGGGCTTTAAAGGCACCAATGGAGAAAGCCACATTTTTAATTTAGTATCAGATACCTCTCGCTGATTTCACAAATCTGAACATCTGAAAGAAGAGGAAAGTTTGTAGGCCAAGATGTGACAGAACGAGAGGTAGTTTCAGATGAATATAGTTTATGGAAGAAGTCACTTGCCATGTTTTTATAGGATAGTCTGATCTGAAATCCACTCTCTATGTTCATTTTGAAGAGTATTTATACTATTGTGCTTGTGCCATGCTTTAACCGAGGCATGAAAGAATTTAGAATTTTTTGTCTCCCTATTGAAGCTACTTGCAACGAGCTTTTTAGAACCAAATTAACCTCTTTTTGGGCTGCAAGTTTCTGGTATTTGATCCAAAGATTTTGTTCGATACGGAAAAGACCAGTCTTGTTCCTCGAAAGTCTTGATCTATCAATACCTCCTAACCTCCTAATAATTTCCTTTTTTCATTTCGGAATGTTTCCAAGAGTTTTATAATTCCACACATCAGCCTCCTGTTAAAAAAGAAGTAAGACCATCAAGCCATGATTTTCCAGACTAGGAATTCTTGACTTAGTCCCCAAAACCTTCCTCTAATGCCCAAGCTGCATGATATTTAAACGGGCCCCTTCCATTAGCTTCACCACTATTGACCCCATCCGCAATCATAATAAGTCTATAGTCTGATTTGAATCTTAGTTGATGAAAAACTTTGGCTAGAGGGTGAGTTTCCTCTTACAAACTATTGCAGAATACCCAATCTAGATGTTCCTGAACATCTCTTCTCATCCATGTATATCGGTCTCCCGCTAAGGGTAACTCAAACAACTCTAACTCTCGAATGCAATCTAGAAAATGACTCATTACTTGCATATTGGGTAGACTACCCCCTAACAGGGGATAGAAATGAGTTAAAGTCTCCCAAAACTATCCATTCATGATCGATAGAATCGGCAAGAGCTTTAATCGATGCCTAAAGGTCCCTGCGTCTAAGATAGTATGGTTCCCTATATACAAAGGTACAAAGGAATGTGTCAGAGGTTGCCTTATTCTGAATATGACAATGTAGAAGTTGACATTGGAGGATAGATAGGTAATAGAAATGACATCTGAATTCCAAAGGAGCCAAATACCACCCGCATAGCCAATTGCCTCTACTCGAATCCAGTTGCTAAATCCCAAAAATCTAACAATTTTGTCTGCTTAGTTGCTGCTTACTCTTGTTTCAAGAAGGCAAAGAACATCAATCTTATGTTTTCTAACAACGTCTTTGATAAGGCCTACGAAATTCCTACTTCCCACTCCTCTATAATTTCAGCTCGCAATAATCATTAAAAAAAATAATAAAAGGAAGTAAAAAATAACATAGCTTACACATTAGAGATAGCTGCTTGAGATTCAAGTTTCTCTACCACCATTGTGTACACCTAATTTCTAGGCATAAGTTGTGCATAATCTTCCACACTGCCTTCTGTTGATCTGGGTGAGTTAGGAGGCTTTAAGTTATGGTTCACAGATAACAACCTATTCTCGACATGAACTGTAGGGGGTAGAGTCAGATTAAGCAAAGAAGTACCCTCCCCAACTTTATTATGTACGCTAACAATGGACTGAGAATTTTGGGCTAGAGTTAGGCTCAAATTTGAGCCCATTTTGCTAACAGAGCCTTGTATTACAATATGCTGTCTGAGACTTGTATTAGTACGGTCCACACTCTCTTCTGGCCCATTTAGATTTGGAATGGCCTTAGGCATGCTCCCCTCACTATGAATTAATAAATCTTTTCTACTCCCATTACTTAGGTGAGAGGTTCTCCTTCCTCAGTGTTTTAGGGCTTGACCTAGGAAGATTTTGAGTATGTATCCGAGATGTAAGGCTACCACTGGTCTGGTTTATCTTGGGGTTACTAAAAGCCTTTCTTATTTCCCTCTCTGGTTGCCTTATGGAAATATCTATCACACTATTAGTTTCCTTCTTGATGAAATGACTTCCATCAATCTTTGCCATTTCGTCCATATCTAGGTTGGCGATCGCAGCAAATCTCGATTGGTGTAGGTGTGTGCTACTTTTACTGGCAGTAGTCATCTTGTTCCCCTGATCTTTTTACAGCTCCTTTGGGTATTTCCTCCTCAAAAATTGATGCTTTGTAGATCTAGAGTCGATCATCCAAGTACCAAATATCTCCCCCCGAGCCGGTGGCTTGTTTTCCAGCGAGGTGTTGGTGTTAACTGAAAGAATCTTTACCATCGGTGATTCAAACACCTGAGAGCTTGTGGACCTCTACCATGAACAGTTTTCCCTTTGTCCATAACGTCCACATTCAAAACATACCAAGTTCAAACCTTCATAAATGACGTTAAATAATTTATAGGTGCAAATAACTCGAGGGACTAGACGTTTTTCTAAATCAAGCTCAACACAAATCCTGGCAAACATGCCCCTCTCTGTTCTTGCTAAAGCCGATGAAGAATCTGATACAGTATTTATGACTACCTTAAGTGTTCGTCCTATACGTTCTCCCAGCCGACTAATAAAATTTTTATCATAGCAATGCATGGGAATATTAGGAATTCTCACCCAGACTGCTACTTTACCCAAAGGATTATTAAAAGGATCGAAATAAGGAGACCATTTTTATACCAGAACACAGTGGTTGGATATTACCCAGGGACCTTCATAAAGTATCTGCTTGTAATGTATCTTCCAGTTATACTTATTTAAGAAATGAATAGAATAGTAGTTATTTGGTAAATCCATAATTTCAAAGCTGGTGAATCCCGATAGTCTCTCAAGATGAGCTTTAAATTCTGCTAACATTAACCTTTTACCCAGAAGCCTGATCACTAAGGCATTATTCTAAGGTTTGCACCATTCCTAAAATTCCTCCCGTGTGATAGGCACAATTGGATATATCTTCATCAGCTCCTTCATCTCCTCAGAAGGTTCTAGTAATTGCCATTCAGGGTCCTGTTCTTCATGCATTAGCATATCATCCTCATGAATGTAGTCACTGTTTGCTACTCTATTAAAACCCATTAGCGAGGCTTTATAGGAAACTTTTTGATTCAACGGTGTACTCTGAGGTGTACAGTAATCTGTATGCCTTTGGTATACCTGTGATTCCATCATAGCTTAGGGAGTTTTGCTTTTGGGTTCTACTTGCTGCATTTTTCCTGGTTCTTCATCATGGTCATTCATTTTCTCATTATTTAAAATACCAAACAATCTACACAATAGCAAACATACATTTAAATTAAATTTTTTTCAAAAAGTCTGAAGAATTACGGTATAGTGCATGAAAACAAACTAGGCAAACAGAGGCATTTAATTGCTATCATAACAACATTAACCTGTTGCCATGACAGCTCTCCCAGGCAAACTTCCGTGAGGCACCAATTCACCATCTGGCCTCTAATTGAAATGATTTCAAAGCTCAGACATCACTTCTAATGTGTATTAGTAGTGTTTCTAAATTTTAAAAAGATCCAATAATCGGATTAAAATTTAGATATGTTATAAATTTGAACATTTTTGCTGTCATGACATGACAGTGATAGCACCTATAAACCAACTTTTAAAGTGCACCATTTTGTCATTCGACCTTTGATCAGAGTGATTCCAGAGCCCAATTGTCACTTTCAAGAGTACTGCTAGTGTATCAAATTTTAAAAAGATTCAATGGACAAATTAACATTTGTGCATGTCCCAATATCATTGTTGTCATTATAGCATCTCCAGACTAAATTCTAGAGTATGTTGTTTCTCCACTCGATGTCTGATCGATATGATTCCAAAGCCCACATGAAGCTTATAAAAAGTTTTACTTGTGACCCAAATTTTAGAGAAATCCAACAGTTGGATTGAGATTTGAACACTTGGATGCAAAAGTACAGTTTTTTGGTAAAAACTATTTTCAAATTGTCCAAATCTCATCTAAGGGTCACAAACTTATAAGAACACTTTGGACACGTCAAATAGGACTAAGAGTACCTAATAGAATATTCAAATGATGGAAAACCACCATACATTAAAATTTGACCGCCCAAGTGCCATTTCTTAAAATGGACCCTAAACTCTTAAAATGCACAAATCATACAAGAGTGGTAAAAAATAATCCAACCATCATGTATTTATATAAATGCACATGCTAAACATTTTCACTTAGTTCAATGATCCCCGTAAGGCCCACACACCTACTCTCTCTATCCAAGATATATGTTTGCCCTTACCATACAATTCACAATGCAACAACTTTGCAATTGCATGTAGAATCACACATATTCATATATATTCATCAAAATAAATATTTGCTTGTAGTGAAAACTTGGTTTATCAAATGAATTCATCAGACCCATGTATCAGAACTAATTTTCCTAAACACAAGTCTACAAGTAGCAAAAATTCATACACAAGCACACAATCCACACATATTCACATATATGTATAGTTACATCCTACTGGTACCCTAATCCTAAATACATTACAATTTACTTGCTGAAAAGAAAGGGGATGCCGTTCTTTACAAATCACAAGCGAACCCCTAGCTTGGCTCTTTTTTCACATCCACTGCTAGATCCTTTGCCTGGACCTATAAATATTGTAAAGAAAGGAGTGAGACAACCACAATCTTAGTAACAGAAAAATGTATATTGATTATTATTAAAGTAAGCCATAATTAAATAAACGAATAATAGATTCAACATAGTATATAATTTAGCCATTTAAAATGCATGAATGCATGATATAGGCTGATATGGCCTTTCCTGACCAACAGAATGCCCCCTGATACTCTTTAACTCACAAGAAAACCTTATAGAGGCAACAAACATAATTTAAGGCATGATCTAATCTACCAAACTGTTTGTGCCCCTTTGACGTGAATTCTGAGCAATGGAAGCTAACTCCCTCCTAAAGCCAATCTAACTTACTATTTATGTAAGGGCTTCCTTGGCCTAGGCACTCAATCTCACACTCTATATGTCAGATTTCCTTCCCCACTGAGAGGTGTTGAACACTCAATATACTAACCACTTTAGTACATTAAGCCCACAATACGTAGACAATATTGAGTATTGGCAATGTGGCATAAAATATCACAAGTCCACAGCTCCTCATTGGTGAACTCCCACCGAGATCATGTGTAACATCCCAATTTAAATTTTAATAGTTAATTTGGGTTAATAAAAATTTTGAAAAGTATTATTAAATTATTATTATAAAAAAAAGTATGCAAAAAAAATAAAATAAAATAAAAAAAATAATAAAAAAAATAATAAAAAAAAAAATAATAATAATAATATAAATAAAAAATAAAATATTATTAAATTATTATTATTATAATAATAAAAAGAAAGAAAGGAAAAGAAAGGAAGAAGAAGAAGAAAACGAATTTGCTTCGTCCGCCGCCTCAACAGTAACAATAATAAAATAATAATAAAAAGAAAAGAAGAAGAAGAGAGAGAAAATAATTAAAAAAAATGTGGGACCCACTGAATTTTTATAAAAACTCACCTGTTCCTTCATTTCTTCATTCCTTCTTTCGTGCGTGAGCTTCGGCAGAGAGAGCATCTGTGAGCCAAATTCACCGGTGCTGGGTTTTTAATAGGATATTTAGGGTGTGATTTTAAGCTTTTCAAGACTAAGTAAGTGTTCTAAAAATTTTTCTTAGTCATCCTTCTTCTTTAGTTTCTGAGTTTGTAGTGGTAGAAAATTTAAGATCTGAAAGAGGGATGAATTTATGTTGAATAAATATGGTTTTTGAGGTTGTCAGTAGTATAATAAATGTTATAGAGTATAAATTTGTTAATGATCTTTGAATTTATGGCTTATGGATCAAATTCTAAACTAGATCTGAAAATATATGTTGATTTATTGAGGTTTAGATGATTATTTGGGATGAGAAATGAATTATTATGGTTATAGGATTATGATTCTAAGCTAGAGACTTAATTTTTAATTTTTGAGTATTTTAGGTACGAATTTATGAAATAAAAAGAAAATTTTGATAATAGAAATTAGTTTAGAAGTTGATTTTTAGATTATTAATGTTTATTGATAATTAAAAGAGGAGTTAAAAATTTACTTAATAGTATTAACTATAGATTTGTATTAAGATTGAGATTAGGAATTATGTTATATTTTTAATTCTATTATTAGAATTATTTTATTAGTTTCAAAAATTGAAACTAATATTTATAAATAATATGTTATTTGTAGATTGTATTACTGGTGAAGATTGTGGTGAGAGAGAAATTTTAAGGAATAATTTATTGAAAAAGCCACAAGGTAACCATGCTTTTAATTTGTGATTAGTGTTACTTCATGTTAATTGGGTGATTATTGAGAAAATTATGAATTTTGTAATATTGTATAATTGTGCAATATTATTATGAATTTGTTTGATTATTGTGGGAGGTGTTGGGAGACTTGCTATTATTGTTGTATTTATGTGCCACGTGGTACGCCCCTATTGGAGCTCAATAGGTGGTTTGTAAGGGCTCGGGCTAATCTACCTTTGGCCGGGTAATTTAGCACCGAGTGAGGGCTACGGCTCGAGGTTAATGGAGGGATATAAGGATGGTTGTTTGTGTTTATTATAATATTTCTTATATTTGTTGGAATTATATTATTTTTAATTCTCACTTAGTAAGCACACACTTAACTGTTTGTATACACTATCATAAATTGGCTTTGGTTACTGGGACTTTTGAGTCTCATTATGTGGTTAACAATTTTCAGGAGAAGAGCCACGAGTGACACGTGGAGGAGTCCCAGAGGCTTAGTGGTATAGATCCACTGTCTCTTTTGGGTATTTAATTTATGATTTATAATGTGTTATATTGCCAATATTAGGGCTTTTTGTTTATTGTCAATTATATGAATATATAAATGTAATCATGCCTTTCAAACTATTTCTATTTTTGGTACAATTTGGATGACTGTAATTTTAATATTTGGTTTACTTTGGATTGGTTAAAATGGCATGATTATAAGGCCAAATAACTGGCTTGTGTTGAAAATTGATTAAATTGCTTATTTTACTTGTTGGGAGTATAAGGATGGACAAATGTGATTTAGTTTACTTGTTGGGAGTATAAGGATGGACAAATGTGATTTAGCCTAATGGCATGTGGGAGGTAAAAATTTATCTGAAATGTTATAGTGTGTGAGTTGAAGCCAATTATAAAATATTTTATATTGAAATTATTGATATAAAAATGTGTTGGGTGGCTGTAACCCAACTATGGTTGAGTTAAATTATTTAAAAAAAAAATTTGGTGTGTTACAAATTTTGGTATCAGAGCTACATGTTTCAAATTCTTATAAATTATGAAATTGTTATACATTAACCTAGTTTATTGGCAATATACATTAGTAAATCATAATACTTCTCCATTATTTTTCTTGTCTTGAGATTAGTGTTAACTTAATTATGTGACTTCCATCCTTTAGGAGGGGAGAGATGGTGTCCAAAACTAGGAGAGGTGGCGAAATTGCCGGTGATTCTATAGAGCCAATAGGAAATGACATACCTTCACTGCCACAACCGGAGCCCACACAGCAACAAATTGGGCAGGGCGAGCCCATACAGTCACAACTAAGGCAGGATGAGCCAACCATGAGGCAAATGATGGATCTACTATATAATCTTAGTGACCGCATGAAGAGACAAGAAGAAGAGTTGGCCGCTTTAAGACAATATAAGGAGAATGACAACCGAGAGGGAAATGGCCAACAAGAAGGAAGCCATACCAAGGTATTCAATGCGAGCCAATCTGCTGATGAAGGCTTACCTTCCTATTCTCACCATGAGACTAGTCCGAAGAATGTGAGTCTCCACTCTGAGCAACAGACATCCACGATCACAAAGATCTGGAGTACTTTTCGTAAGTTTAATCCTCCTACTTTCGATGGAAATCTTAAGCCAGCGGTGGTTGAAGAATGGATAGATCAATTGGAGAGTATTTTTCGTATGGTTGTGTGCACTTCTAATCAAAAGGTGCAGCTGGCAATATTCCTACTACAGAAGAGTGCTAAGAAATGGTGGGAAACATCAGGACCGAAGGATGATTCCTCTCTTACTTGGGAAGATTTTAAAGCCATATTGTTCGAGAATTATTTTCCTACTGCACTGAGAGCAGAAAAGGAGGCTGAGTTTCATGCATTCCGCCAGGGTGATTTAGATGAGGATGAATTTATTGAACAATTCTCAGAATTATCTAAATACTCTACTTACCTCCAGAAACATGAAGACACGGAGTGGATGGCTGAACGATTACTAGAGAAGGCGAGGCCTGATCTAAGGGAACAGTTAGCCCCTTTTGAGATCAAGACATTCAGTGAGATGTGCAATAAGCTTCGAATAGTTTCTCGGAGGAAGAGAGAGGCTAGATTAGAAGCTGATAGAGAGAGGAGGAAAGAACCTCATGGGAAGCCCCCTATCCACACCAGACCCATTGGTGGAGTAGAGAAGAGGAGCAGTCAAATCTTTGGAGGCTTTAGAAATCAGAAGAAGAAGGGCTACTATCATAAGGGCCAGAGCTACAGAGGGAATCAGAGTGGAAGTCAAGGGTCCTATAGGAGCCCAGCTACCTTTAATCCTACTCCTAGTGCTGCTAGTAATCAAGCATGCAGTAAGTGTGGGAAGTTTCATTCTGGTGATTGTTGGGTTTGTTACATCTGTCAGAAGCCTGGTCATATTGCTAGATTCTGCTATCAAAACCAAAATAGGGGTAATGATCAGAGACCTACAGTACCAGCACGAGTGTATGCCCTCTCTGGGCCAGAGGCTGCTAACAACCCTAATGCTATCCGAGGTATAATCCGAATCCTTGATAATGATGTTTGTGCTTTGTTTGATTCGGGTGCTACACACTCTTTTGTGTCTGATGAATGTATGAAAAGATGTAAATTGCCTGTGTGTACCTTACCTTTTGATGTGAAGATTTCTACTCCTGCTGGTTTGACTGTAAGGACTGCTAAGGCATGTCTAAATGTAGAGGTTGAGTATGAGGGTCGAAAGACCACCATAGACCTCATTTGTTTGTCTTTGTCTGGGATTGATGTTATTGTGGGGATGGATTGGTTGTCTGCAAATGGAGCTGTACTTGATTGTCAGAAAAAGAGTGTGTCACTCTCAGCTCTTACTGTAACCCCTGTAGAGTCCCAAAGTCCTATGTTGTTGTCTGCAGCTCAAGTAGAACAGTGTATAAGAAAGGGCTGTCAAGCTTTTATGATTTTCTTCTCAATCAAGGCAGAGATTGAAGAAGGTGTAGATCAGATTCCAGTAGTGAGAGAATTCCCTGACGTCTTTCCTACTGAAGTGATCGGTTTGCCTCCAGAACGAGAGGTTGAGTTCTCGATTGAACTCGTACCTGGTACGGGGCCTATTTCTAAGGCACCCTATAGGATGTCTCCATCGGAGTTAGCTGAGTTGAAGAGACAAATTGAAGAGTTGTTAGAGAAGGGGTTTATCAGACCGAGTGTATCACCATGGGGGTCACCGGTACTGTTTGTGAAAAAGAAAGATGGAAGCCTTAGATTGTGTATTGATTATAGACAATTGAATAAGGTAACCATCAAGAACAAGTACCCCTTACCTCGAATTGATGATTTGTTAGACCAATTAGTCAATTCAGCGGTGTTTTCTAAGATTGATCTAAGATCAGGGTATCATCAATTGAGGGTTAGAGCAGAGGATATCCCTAAAACTGCTTTTAGGACTAGATATGGGCACTATGAGTTCCTAGTGATGCCGTTTGGGTTAACAAATGCCCCAGCTGTCTTCATGGATTATATGAATCGAATCTTCAGGCCTTATCTCGATGAATTTGTTGTAGTCTTTATTGATGACATACTTATTTATTCTCGAGATGAGGTGGACCATGCTAGACATCTTAAAATTGTTTTGGAGATATTAAGAGAGCACAAGCTCTATGCCAAGTTGAGCAAATGTGATTTTTGGCTTAAAGAAGTTAAATTCTTAGGCCATGTTGTTTCAGAAGAAGGGGTAGCAGTGGACCCTAGTAAGATAGATGCAGTGATGAAATGGGAACAACCTCGAAGTGTGACAGAATTAGGAGTTTCTTGGGTCTTGCAGGCTACTATCGTCGTTTCATTAAGGGTTTTTCACAAATTGCAATGCCCTTGACTAAGTTGACCAGGAAAGATGCTCCATTTATTTGGACGAACGAGTGTGAAGTTGCCTTCCAGGAGCTGAAAAAGAGGTTGACCACCACACCGGTGCTCACCTTACCTGTTCCAACTGCTCCTTATACCTTGTATACTGATGCTTCTAAGAAAGGTTTAGGTTGTGTATTGATGCAGGAGGATCGAGTAGTGGCTTATGCCTCTCGACAGTTGAGACCTCATGAGGAAAATTACCCTACTCATGACTTGGAGCTTGCTGCTGTGGTATTTGCCTTGAAGATTTGGAGGCACTATCTTTATGGTTCTTCTTTTGAAGTCTTCAGTGATCATAAAAGTTTAAAATATTTGTTTGATCAAAAGGAGCTCAACATGAGACAGCGCAGATGGATTGAGTTTTTGAAGGATTATGACTTTGAGTTGAAGTATCATCCAGGGAAAGCTAACGTAGTCGCCGACGCTCTGAGCAGGAAGCTTGTACATACTGCTCACATGATGGTCAGAGAACATGAATTATGGAGTAGTTTTCATGCAGTAAATGTAGAAGTAGTCGAAAATCGTTTGGCTGCTCTACATATTACTGAATTTGAGAATAATTTTTGGGAAGAAATCAGAATTTCGCAGCAGAAGGATGATTATTTGAATAAGATTAGGGTAGAGATTGGGGCTGGAAAGGCTGAACATTTTGATGTGACCGATGATGATGTCGTAAGATATAAAGGTAGAGTGTGTGTGCCTAATGATACTCGATTGAAAAATATCTTACTTGAGGAGGCTCATCAGAGTAAATATACCATTCACCCAGGAGCAACTAAGATGTATCATGACTTAAGACGTGGTTGGTGGTGGCCAAGGATGAAGAGAGATGTAACTGAACATGTAACTCGTTGTTTGACTTGTCAGAAAGTCAAAATTGAGCATCAGAAACCAGCCGGGATGCTACAGTCTCTTGATATTCCAGAGTGGAAATGGGACAGCATTTCTATGGACTTCATTACAGGATTGCCTAGAACATCTTCTGGTCATGACACTATATGGGTAATCGTAGATCGACTCACCAAATCAGCTCATTTTCTGGCTACTAATATCAAGTATTCTCTCGAAAAATTAACTGAAATCTACATAAGAGAAGTGGTGAGATTGCATGGAGTGCCGACAAATATTGTATCTGATCGTGATCCGAGATTCACATCAAACTTTTGGAAGTCATTACAGGAAGCCATGGGTACTCGTCTGAGTTTTAGCACAGCTTACCACCCCCAGACCGATGGGCAAACGGAACGAACCATACAAACTCTTGAAGACATGTTAAGAGCTTGTGCCATTGAGCTTAGAGGTAATTGGGATAGTCACTTGCCATTAGCTGAATTTGCCTACAATAATAGTTTTCATTCTAGCATTCAGATGGCACCTTATGAGGCATTGTATGGAAGAAAATGTAGATCGCCACTGTGTTGGACAGAATTAAGTGAGAGAACTGTTTTGGGGCCAGACATTGTTGATGAGACTACCCAAAAGATTGCTTTAATCAAGCAAAAATTACTCACAGCTCAAAGTAGACAAAAGAGTTATGCGGATAAGAGGAGAAGACCGCTTGAGTTTGAAGTAGGTGACCATATTTTTAAAAATCTCTCCGGTAACTGGTGTTGGAAGAGCTATTAAGGCTAAGAAGTTGACACCAAGGTTTATGGGGCCTTTTGAGATCTTAAAACGAGTTGGACCAGTAGCGTACCAAGTAGCATTACCACCCCAAATTGCTGGAATACACAACGTATTCCATGTGTCACAACTGAAAAAGTATCAACCAGATCCTTCCCATATAATTGAACCCGAGAAATTGAACTCAGGGAGAATTTGACATTCAGAGCTGAACCAGAAAGGATTATGGATTATAAGGACAAGCAATTAAGAAATAAGACCATTAGATTGGTTAAAGTAATCTGGAAGAGCACAACTCCAGGTGATGTTACGTGGGAGACCGAGGACAGTATGCGACGTGATTATCCTCGTCTTTTTGATTAAGTGAGTAGTTAATAGTTATTAATTTTAAATTTTGAGGACAAAATTTCTAAAAGGAGGGGAGAATTGTAACATCCCAATTTAAATTTTAATAGTTAATTTGGGTTAATAAAAATTTTAAAAAGTATTATTAAATTATTATTATAAAAAAAAGGTATGCAAAAAAAAATAAAATAAAATAAAAAAAATAATAAAAAAATAAATAAAAATAATAATAATAATAATAATAATAATAATAAATAAAAAATAAAATATTATTAAATTATTATTATTATAATAATAAAAAGAAAGAAAGGAAAAGAAAGAAAGAAGAAGAAGAAAACGAATTTGCTTCGTCCGCCGCCTCAACAGTAACAATAATAAAATAATAATAAAAAGAAAAGAAGAAGAAGAGAGAGAAATAATTAAAAAAAATGTGGGACCCACTGAATTTTTATAAAAACTCACCTGTTCCTTCATTTCTTCATTATTCTTTCGTGCGTGAGCTTCGGCAGAGAGAGCATCTGTGAGCCAAATTCACCGGTGCTGGGTTTTAAGGTAAGAGTTTTTAATAGGATATTTAGGGTGTGATTTTAAGCTTTTCAAGACTAAGTAAGTGTTCTAAAAATTTTTCTTAGTCATCCTTCTTCTTTAGTTTCTGAGTTTGTAGTGGTAGAAAATTTAAGATCTGAAAGAGGGATGAATTTATGTTGAATAAATATGGTTTTTGAGGTTGTCAGTAGTATAATAAATGTTATAGAGTATAAATTTGTTAATGATCTTTGAATTTATGGCTTATGGATCAAATTCTAAACTAGATCTGAAAATATATGTTGATTTATTGAGGTTTAGATGATTATTTGGGATGAGAAATGAATTATTATGGTTATAGGATTATGATTCTAAGCTAGAGACTTAATTTTTAATTTTTGAGTATTTTAGGTACGAATTTATGAAATAAAAAGAAAATTTTGATAATAGAAATTAGTTTAGAAGTTGATTTTTAGATTATTAATGTTTATTGATAATTAAAAGAGGAGTTAAAAATTATACTTAATAGCATTAACTATAGATTTGTATTAAGATTGAGATTAGGAATTATGTTATATTTTTAATTCTATTATTAGAATTATTTTATTAGTTTCAAAAATTGAAACTAATATTTATAAATAATATGTTATTTGTAGATTGTATTACTGGTGAAGATTGTGGTGAGAGAGAAATTTTAAGGAATAATTTATTGAAAAAGCCACAAGGTAACCATGCTTTTAATTTGTGATTAGTGTTACTTCATGTTAATTGGGTGATTATTGAGAAAATTATGAATTTTGTAATATTGTATAATTGTGCAATATTATTATGAATTTGTTTGATTATTGTGGGAGGTGTTGGGAGACTTGCTATTATTGTTGTATTTATGTGCCACGTGGTACGCCCCTATTGGAGCTCAATAGGTGGTTTGTAAGGGCTCGGGCTAATCTACCTTTGGCCGGGTAATTTAGTACCGAGTGAGGGCTACGGCTCGAGGTTAATGGAGGGATATAAGGATGGTTGTTTGTGTTTATTATAATATTTCTTATATTTGTTGGAATTATATTATTTTTAATTCTCACTTAGTAAGCACACACTTAACTGTTTGTATACACTATCATAAATTGGCTTTGGTTACTGGGACTTTTGAGTCTCATTATGTGGTTAACAATTTTCAGGAGAAGAGCCAAGAGTGACACGTGGAGGAGTCCCAGAGGCTTAGTGGTATAGATCCACTGTCTCTTTTGGGTATTTAATTTATGATTTATAATGTATTATATTGCCAATATTAGGGCTTTTTGTTTATTGTCAATTATATGAATATATAAATGTAATCATGCCTTTCAAACTATTTCTATTTTTGGTACAATTTGGATGACTGTAATTTTAATATTTGGTTTACTTTGGATTGGTTAAAATGGCATGATTATAAGGTCAAATAACTGGCTTGTGTTGAAAATTGATTAAATTGCTTATTTTACTTGTTGGGAGTATAAGGATGGACAAATGTGATTTAGTTTACTTGTTGGGAGTATAAGATGGACAAATGTGATTTAGCCTAATGGCATGTGGGAGGTAAAAATTTATCTGAAATGTTATAGTGTGTGAGTTGAAGCCGATTATAAAATATTTTATATTGAAATTATTGATATAAAAATGTGTTGGGTGGCTGTAACCCAACTATGGTTGAGTTAAATTATTTAAAAAAAAAAAATTTTGGTGTGTTACATCATGCCTTTTACTCTTGTCTACCTTTGTCGAGTATTGACCACTTCAACACTCTAAGTTAGTATAACATTTATAATTCTCCCTTAAATGGTTCCTTAACCTATCTATAGTACCTAACTTAGTTACACATCCTTAAGTGCAACTTCCATTCTTTATAATTACAATATATGCAAACAATCTTGTTTTCATAAAAACATTGTTGTTAAACAAATAGAAAACATATTTGCACTATTATCAAAGTAGTACCCTATAAGCTCTTATAAAGCACATTTAATCTTTTAAAAACATGTAATGCATGATAGCTAGTAATATTTATTCAAAAATAGCTAAATAAAGCAATAAGAAATATAAATTTCCCTGTTACCTCAACCCTTTGGTACCAAAAGGGTTCCCCTTGTACAAAATTAGACTTAGCTTGTTCCTTAACTTCTCAATAAGTTCCACCAACAATTTCCTACAGCATATAAGTGATCTACATCACTTTTCATAGCAAATAACATAAAAGAAGACTATAACTCATACCACACGACTTAGATCAATGAGCCATATTCAATCTCAATGGTCTATGTATTAAACTATCTATTCTCATAGTGTCACTTATCCACTAAAATAATTTAGTAGCCACCATTAGGCCAATTTTCAAACCATAGAATTTTTAATTAACTAAAAACCGTCACTCAGCATCACCAACTTTCACCATTAGCCCTTACGATGAAAACTAAAGCTTAATTTAAATCTTATTGAATTCAAATAGCACAATTATAACTAAATCAAATAGGCTTAAACCTTGAGGAGCAAAACCCAACCTCTTAATATTTGACTTTTACCCTAAAACTCTAATTTTCATCCAATTGCTCACTCAAAACATTATAACACTATATAAAGACTCAAAACAACCTCTCAAGGACCCAAGGAAATCAAAGCTTACAAGAATAAAGCTTTTGGGATCAAAATCTAAAATTTACCTCCTCCAAAAATTCAAGAAAACTTAGAGGGAAGAAAAAAGATTACAGTAGGGAGTTTACCTATCATGTAGCTAAGATCACAATGACTACAAAGCCTCCAGGATTTGAACCTTACTTCCTCTCTTCCTCCTTTCTTCTTCCTCTCATCCATCTCACGTTTCTTTCCTTTGCTTTCTTGTTTCATTTTTTAATTCTGCATGATTTTCCCTTTTAAAACTAATCTTAAAACAATTTGAGAAAAATTATAAGAAAGGGTTCAATATTTTTTATTGTAGTACAAAAGCCTTGGTCAATTTTGATAACTTTTCCCATAGTTAAGAATAAAATAAAATCAAAATTTTGCTTAGTAAAATTCAAACTTTGGATCTCTATCAAATTATTCTTAATTTTAATTTAATTATAAATATTTTATTTTAAAATAAACCCAAGTCTTAAAATTTTGAGATGTTACAACAGGTGAGATAATACCTGTCATGATATATAAGCATTTTTTTATTTGTCTTTATATTATAAAATTTTGTGTGTGTGTGTGTGTTAACATAATTATAATTAATTATTGTAATATATATTTTTAATTTCTTAATATTATTTATTTTCCAATTAATAAAATTATTATTTATATTAATATTAGTTATTATTTATTACTATTAATTTATTTTTCTATTCATCAACATATATCATGATAGGTGAGATAATACATGTCGTGATATATACCCTTTTTTTGTCTTTATATTACAAAATTATACATGTGTACAAATATAATTATAATTAATTATTATAATATATATCTAATGTTAATATTTTTTATACTAATAATATATTACTATTAATATGATTTATATTACTATAAATAAAAATATTATATATAATATATTTATGTTATTTAATATATGATATTAAATTTATTGCCATATTAATATTATTTCTTTAATATATTAACTAATGAATATATTAACACAATAAATCAACAACAACTCTGAGGTGACTGTCATTAATTTATGAATTACTCTAATCATAATCACAACATGTGCTGTTAAAAAATCATATAAAATAATTAAAATTTAAATTTTAGTTAATATTATATGTATAAAAATATTTTACACGAAAAGCTGAGGGTTTTTAAGAACAGGTCCCTTTTGAGTTGTCGTTAACTATAATATCTCATGACAGGTCACTTATGACCTGTTGTTATATGTTATAAATTATAATATTAATTAATTTTATATATAATATTATACATATATATATATATATATATGTATAATATTATATATAACATGCTAGATTGGCTGACAGGTTTCGCTATTATAGAAATTTTGAGAAGTCCAATCATGAGGAAGATTCTGACGAAATTTCTATAAAATATTTAAAATTTTACAAATTTTATAATTATATATAAATTATTTATTAATATTTTTGTTTAAATCTTTGGTTAAAGAAGGCTTATGGAATGTGAGTTTATATCAGATTCCACAATGGTCATACCCTCAGTATGGGTGTGACATATGCATAGGTTTGGGCCTCCTTTAAGCGTTAATATCCCTTTTGAGTTGGGTGTGACAAACTATATGTTAGTAATTTTTTCGAGTTGGATTAGTGAATTTCTAAGTAACGTTAGTGAATCTTACTTCACAAACTATATTTTTTATCCTAATTAAGGACTATGGTCCTTAACTGAGATTTCAAAATATTATGATCTTTAATTGAAATTAATATTTTTAAAAGGTCCTTAATTATTATTTTTAAAAAAAATAATAGAATTGAGTCTAATAAAAATAATAGCCTCCAATAATATAACAAATTAATGTTTGAATTTTCAATAATATTTTGCAAAAAAATCTTCAATAATAAAATATATAATAATATTAAATAGCGTTTAAATCATGTGATGTAAACCTAGGCAAGACATTTTTAAAGAATGTTTTTATAATATCGCTTTCACTTCTATCGTTTTTCTATGCGACCCTTTACACTGTTCACCGATTTTTCCTTTATCGTTTTGCGGGTACAAGCGATTACTTGAAATTAACAATAGCATGGTGACAGCAGAAAGATTTTCTTGTGATTTTCTGGCGGATTTGTTGTGATTTGCTGGGAGTAATTTAATGTTTTGTTAAGATTTATTGGTGGATTCGATGTGCTTTGATGGGATTATGTTTATTTTCTTGATTGGGAAGTTTGCTTTGATTTTATTATAAGTATATATTTTTTATTTTATATATTTAACTTTATATATACAACATATTTGTTTTCAATTAAAATTAAGATGAGTTATTTTTAATATATTATTTATTTTGTAAAAAATTCTTGTTATTAATATTATTAACATATTAAAATTTATATATTTTAATATAATTAAATAAAAATATATTAAATATAGAAGGCTAAATATTTAACTCTTTTTAATTATACATTTTTTGTTAGATTTGAAATGTGAATCCATTTATCATTTAATTAAATCGAGAATACAAAGGTGGGGGAAAAAACAATGCAACTTATATAGGACGTTCTCACCACTTCTACTAGAGTTTCTCCCCAAAAAAGGAAAAAAAAAAAAAAAATTACTCCTACTAGTGAGAACACGAACGCATTGTAATCAGGAATGTTTGGATCATTGTGCCCGTCGTTGGATTCCTCAATCATTGTTTTCATCAAAAATTAAAATATTGCACTCTCAAAAATTGGTACTTCATCTGATAAAAAATTTAAGGAATTTTATAAGGTTGAATGTTTAAAAATATAAAATATTTTTAGTTTATGATACAGGTACTTAGTAAGATTTTTTCAAACAAATCCTTAATAAATAAACCACTTAACTATTAACCTTTAAGTAAGACATTTTATTAAATAAGTGCAAAACATGAAAATATAATATTAGTTGAAAAATAATTAACTAACTTATTGAGGTATGATTAAAAATATCTTATACTTGTAAAGGACGGCAGTAGCTCATAAACTATACTAAAAATGAACAAAAAACAAAACATCCAAAGTTTGCTAAAGAATACCATTTTGATTTTATTTATAAAGTCACTTTCAATAAATTTCATCGAAATTAAGAAAAACTTTAAGGGGGAACGACACTTAAGTCCCAAAGGGATCATTTTATTCAAGTAAAGTCTCAACAAACTTTAAAATTAGAAATTTTAATTTTATTGATAGAAGCATGATATTATTGATAAACAGTGAGTAAGGAGAATTTATAAAATATAAGTGAATTTGTAGAAAGTTCTAATATTACCCTTGAACCTGTATGTCTCTTTTCAGCCTTTTCCTTCTATCGCCTTCCTTCCTCTGTAAAAAAACACCTCTCTAAAAAAATAGAAAACCTCATAGAATATTCTAATGTTTCAAAAAATTCTTGTATCCTACCTACAGAACTTTCTTTCTTAAACTCTTAAAAACTCCACCATAAAGGAAACTCTTTCACTCATGAAGTCAAAGCCCTGATTCACAATGTTCATCTCTAACAAAAAGAGGTTATCCAAACATTAAAACTTGATCAGTGTGGTATTCTAGCTACCACATGTGATATCCAAACTTTTAATTTGGGAAACTAATTACTAATTAGGAGTAAATTAATAATTAGTGGATTAATTGTGGTTTTGGTTGGTAAGCTAGTATTTTTGACTAGTTGGGTTGTTAAATGGTAAGGAACGGATGGAGGAATGGCAGCCTAGAGTAAAGCATGTAATCAATAGTGAGATTCTTCTCACTATGCCACACACCGTGGCTTGTGTTGCATGCATCATGGTGTATGTCACATGTCGCACCCAAAAAATGCGACGCGAATGGCAAGAGAGCGAAGGTTCCAGCCTTTGGAAGGAAGACCAAAGAAATGGGAGTCGCCACCAAGATTTTGAAAAAAATCTTAGGAAACCGATTAAAGGTGGATAAGGATGGTCTGCAAAAATAGAAAATAGGTTTGGGAGTCGGTTGAGCGTGGGGAAGGTGTTAGGCACCCCACAACACCCGTTCGTGAGAAACGATTACCTAAAGTTTATTGTGCTATATTAATATGATTTTAAAGAGAACAGGGGAAGAATAGTTTAAGGATCTTACCTTGAATGATTTAGAGCTTTAAATCTTCTCAAATCCTCCCTTAGGTTGTGCCCTAACAGAGAAAATATGCGTCTCCTCCATTTTCCTTTTCTTCCTTTATGGTTTTGGTATTAGATCGCGCATCATTTTTGCAGAATTTGCACCGTGCATCGCGGCGCCTGTCCCCACAAGTTGCAGCATGTGATACAGAGAAAGACAATTCTTACTTGATGGCCTTGTGCATCACGACACATCACGCACGCGCCGTTGCATGTGGCATAGAGGCTTTTTAGCTTATTTTTCTTCGCGTTTTAGTCCCCAAGTGACCCAATTTCACTTTGAACCTATATTATACTTGAAACTCCAACTAAAAACACTTATTATTCTCTTTTGACCACAACCACATCAACCTACTTAATTATCTTTATTTAAGCTTAAGAAATTAAGGAATTAAAAACTGGGATGTTACATTCATAGAATAAAATATATAGAAATATGCAAATATAACATCCCCTCAAATGAGGTAGGGCAATTGCTAGACTGAGTTTGACTCTAAGAGTAAGAAAAAGTACTGAAGGTAAAGCTTTTGTACGTAAGACAATCAGCAACCTAATCTTTTGAAGGTGCATAACAGAGCAATTTTCTTAGCTATCAACTAATCATGAACAAAATGTGTATTAATTGCAGTGTGTTTTGTCCAAGTATGAAAAACTGGGAAAACTCATTGTATTAGACCCAAGAAAAAGTATACATATTGTAGAAAGCTAAGGTCATGAACATTCGATTCAATCTTTCAATTTGCTTATGGGTTAAGTCATGATTCTGTGAAGATGAGTCCTTTTCGATATAACTTTTAAGTTTTGACTTTATAGTATTGATGTTGTATGTCTAAAAACCAGAGTAAATTAAGCCTAACTACATATCAGTAAGCTAAAAAAAAAAATATTAGTTAGCCATACACCTTACACATTCGTAGGACATTACATGATTTTACTAATTCATTTTAATTCAGATTTGTTACAATAATTAAGTACTAATTAAAACTAAAAGAAACAAGGGGGTTGCATAAACAACTTTGTTAACTACTCTCTAATTTATATAATATCTCTCTATGATATATATATATATATATTTTCCATGTCAACTAAATGTGTTTTTGATGATCAATTAATACAAGAGACAATTTTCCATGTGAGTCCAATTCTGGAAAGGAAAATATGATATGAAATATATATTCACATAATGAATACCATAGAGAGTACAAGATTAAGCTGATACTAGCTTCGCCTGACATCAAATAAAGGAAAAATAAACCCAAAACATACATGTTTGGAACATGAGAGAAATCATGATGTTATGACACATATTTCATGCAGGGGGGCTTGGCGCAATATGCCCTTTGCAGGAAGACATTATTATAGGCTGATACAGTTTAAATGGTTAAAGAGAGGTTTTAAAATAGACTAGACCCACCAAACTTTTTTTCTATCACTTTGGACAATCTTTCTTCCATCCAAGGGCCAAAATGATTCATCCAATCTCCTACTTCACCTTTCTTAAAGTAGTCCTTGTTTTCATACCTCTGCAAAAATTTTCCTGTCTTGTTTACCTCCAATTCCTTCATCTTCTCAAAGCTATACAGCCCAATGATGCTTTCAATGACATCATTTCCTTGTTCCTCCAAGTCAAACGGACAATTCAAGAACTCAGCCACTCTTTTCAAGTGAAACTTGATGTCTCTTTTCAAATCCTCAAACTTTAAAAATAGAATCTTGGTTGGAGTCTCTGTGCTTTGCCTCTAATAACCCAAAATATGTGTCTAAAATGGACCATACTCAAATAGTCCCATTGGAATACCTCTCAAAGCCTTCCTTACATGATAATTTGGGTAATGTTGGTGGTAGAATTTTGTTGAAGGAAAACCAACAAGACACAAACTGGTCAAATGGGTTGTGATAAATATAGATTATCTTGCATTTGGACTTGGTAATTGTATCAGACAATGAATGAAATGGAACATGGGTGCCAAAAAGTCTTGGTTCAAGCAAGTTGGAGAGGTCAGGAATCTGGTTATTTTCATAAAGGTTGAACTCAAGGAAAGGAACAAGTTCATGAGCATTAGAATAGAGCAAAGGATGGTTTTTTTGTGAAGGTGGAAAACGATTGCGATTTACAATCGCAAAAGCAAGGGCTTTCAACCAAGTAGTGCCAGCTTTTGGTGCAGAAGCTATAATAATATCATTATCTTTTGCCAGGAAATGATCTTGAAAAGAGCTTACAGCTTGTACTCGATTTGCTACATACCATGTATCTTGGTAGAGATAAATGGATGGGTTAAGCCAACCCTTCTCTCTAGGAAGAGAAAGAAGTGATTCCTTGCGTTCTTGGCTAAGATTTTCATCTGAGACGTCATAAGCAGCCATGTTTTCAAAGACAACATTTAAGTGGTTTTTTGTGATGGATGTGGTAGGAGTTAGAGCCATTAAAATTATGGTATAGTTAATTAATTACTATACAGTATTTATAGGAGGTTGGGAAATATAAAATATTAGTAAAATTTTAAAATTGTGACTTTTGTTTTTGTTAACAGCTATGACTTCATTTTTTTAATAAGATTGGGATTTTTTGGGATTAAACTTTTGTTTTGTTATTGATTGTTGGTGGATTTGTTATGATTTGATTGTTTTATTTTTAAGTTTTTGATGGGTTATTTTGATATCCAAGTTTGTTATAATAGATAGTACAATTTGGCCCTTAAGTTATATGTTCAAGATCGAATTATGTTTCCCTTCTACTTTCAAAAATGGTGCAATATCACCTTCATTGTTAATAAAAGTTAACTTTAACCATTAGTTGGATAAGGAAATGACCAAGAAAAACCAAGAAAAGTACAAAAAATGAGCCAAAAATTATAAAAAAAAGGACACACAAAATTATAGAAAAGAATGAAGAAAGTTTTTTTGGTCCTTTCATGTAATTTTTGATACCCTTTCTATGATATGCTTAAGTCCCTCCCTTTCTATCTTTATGGCTATCATGATTTTGAGGAAATTGAGGTGTATTTTGATTGATGCTATGCATTATTTTATTTTAATGTTAAGCTGAATGTTGATGATAGAGTTAAAGTTAAAAATTTATTAAATTGTTGGATGATTATTGTGAACTAAATTTTGATGCACTCATGGTGGTTGTAAAAATGCTTGAAAGAAAGATTTGGTGGAAATAAGATTATTTAATCTTTATATAAGTGTTTGGAAGAATTATGTATGCCACTTGAAAATATATACATGTAATATATCAACTAGTAATAGGTTTAAAATATTGATTGGAATTTTGGAGTACCTAAAATAGATAATATGAAATTAAATATTGGTTTGTGGTGCTTCATTAAGCATTAAGAAGGCATAAATGAATAGGAAGGTTTTCTCTCACTCCAGTTGGGTTTTTGATAAGTTACTAATTTGATAAGGAAATTATTAGTTGTGTATGTTTAATGGTGATGTTATTTGGGATCAATTTATATACGCTAATGGTTTGAGAAAATTTCTTGATAAGTGAAATTAAAGAGTGTAGATAAAACTTACTAGGTAAAGAGAATTTATTAGTGTTGAAGGTTAGGATGTGTTTTGTCATCAATTTATATACGCTAATGGTTTCCTCTAGGTTTTTCTTCTTCTTCATCTGGTTCTCTTCTCTCTCTTCTCGTTCTTTTTCCTCCTTCCTCATGCTCTGTTTTCTTCTTGCGTCCTCCACTCTCAATTTTCAGCTCTTCTTTTTCTAGCTTTTTTATTTCACCTCCTCTCCGTCTTTGTTTCTGCCCTCCTTCTCAATCACCCTCACTCTTTCATGCTCTCTCTTTTTTCTTTTCTCTTCATCTCTGGTATTTCTTGCTCTGCTCTCTTCTATTTCTCTTTCTTGTCCTCATCTTTTTCTGTTCAAATGTTTCCCTGCATGGTTGTGTTTCTGCATTTCCATCTGTCTCATACTCTGTTTTTCTTTCTGCAACAAGCCTCTCTCCCTCCCTCTTTGTCTCTCTTTCTTATTTTTCTTTGCTCTATTTTTTTTAATTTTTTGGTCGGTTTATCGTGCTCTCTTTCTTGCTCGTTCTTCTTTCTTCCTTTCCTTCCTGCATCTCTAGCTCTCTTCTCTTGTTTAGTTTTTCTTTCCTCCGTCTCCTCCCTCTTACTCTATTTTTTCTTCTGTTTTTTCATCCGTCCCCTCTCCAATTTTCTGTCCTTCTCCCGTGTCCCTCACTTAGTCTTTTTTCGTCTGTTTTAAAGCAAAAATAGGGAGAGTTGTGTGTGAAGAGCTTACATGCTTGCAGCTCGTGTTTCTGCTCTCTTTCTATACGTTTCTTCTCTTTGTGTATTAGCTGGTGTGTCTCTACTCTATTTCTTTTTTGCGTGTGTTTCCTTTCTCTTGTTCGGTCTTTTCTGCGTCTGTTATGTCCTGGCTGAAAGTCTGTGTGCGCATCATGGTTGCTTGTTGCTCCTTCTGCTGTGTTTTTTTTCTGCTCTACAGCTTTTCTACTTGTGTGTGCTGTTTTTGGTTTGTTTTTCGTCTGCAAGTCTGCCCTCCCTCTCTCACTTTTGCTCTTCTTTTTTGCTGTAACGTGCATGTCTTTCTCTCCTTTTGCTTTTCATGTACTTTCGTGTATCTTCTGCTCTCTTTATTTTTATTTGTTTTAGTCTGCTCCTCTCTTCTGTCTTTCCATCTGTGTGCATGTTAGTTTAAGTCTTTTGGCTGTGGTGAAATTACAGCATTTCACCACAATCTTTAATTAATTAAAATTTTTATCAATGTTTATTATTATTATTTTTTTAAAATTAGATTAAGAGCAAAATTTAAGGAGAGAAATTTAAATATAGTTGGGTCTTAAAAAGTTAATTCCTAATATCTTTAAATGGTTGGGATAATTTGGGAGAGATTTTAAAAATTTAAGCAAGATTTTTGATTTTGTTGAATTTTTTTTTGAAAATATAATCCTAAAAAAAGATTAAATTTCATTTTTTTTATTTTTCATATTTTTAATTATTTATTATTAATTTTAAAAAATGCCCGAACAAAATACGGTGTTCACATCACATAAACTAAATAAAGAAGATATGGACCATCTCATGATATTAAAGAGAAATAGAGGAGGAGAGAAAGGAGGTCAAATTTGCTATGGCAAGACTTCATAGTTATTTAGGGGTTGGTTCCGACCTGTCGCTTACTGAGTAACTTTCGTACTTCCTGTACTTCAATTCTACCCTAATTTCTTTGGGATTTAGGTATAGAGAAATTGAATTAGGGAACTTTCAGGGGTTAAATTTTGAATAAAAGTTGTGAAAGGACTTTTGGGTGTGTTTGGAATTTAATAGTTGAGCCTTGAGATTACAAGCTTAATTAAACCTGAATTAAGGGGTTTTAAAAGGATAGGAGTGTTGATGTAGGTGTGGTGAGGTGGATTGGCCATTTTAGAGACCCAAGAGTGTGTTTTTGTAGGGAATGAATTAAAGTGTGCTTAAAGTGTAAATGAAGTGTTTGTGTGTGCTAGGTAATGTGATATAGCCAAACTTAATGCTTTAAATTGAGTTTTGGAACATATTGAGGGCACTTGTCTATGTAGATTGAGTAATTGGAAATTCCTTGTTGAAATCTTCAAATCATAAGGTGCTTTAGTGCAAATGATAGCCCTTAATAAAAAGGGTGTAAGGTAACTAGATAAAATTTTTTATCTTTTAGCTTTTAAAATTATTTACAAGTTATTAATGTAAATTATTTATATCATGATTTCTAAACTGATAGAATATCTTTTCATGAACAGTGATGCATGTGACATATGAAAAACCGATGCATGTGATGTGTGTGAAAAGTGATGTATGTGTTTTAGTGTAAAAGTGATTAATGATTATGTAGGAGAAAGTGATACCCTGATTTAAAGTAGAGGCTTGTGGCCCTGTTTTGTGTAAGGTTAGTAAGTCTTAGTCCAAAGTGTCGATCATGATTCACTTGTAGGACTCAAGAGTGTATGAGCGTTCATATGTGATTAGAGGTAGGTGTTCACCTTATGGAGATTTATATATCATGGTGTTAGAGTGTGTGATCCCTATGCCCCGTGTATTGTAGCATACAGGCATTGTTGGCTACTCCCTATCACTTTGTGAGTGATTGATACGGTGAGTATTTGATATCCTACCAATTAGTTTTGGGGAATTTATAGTCTAGAGGTGATAACGTACCAACTCAACTTCTTCCAGTAATGGTGAGCTTGGACTAATCAAAGAGGTTCTATGTATGGCCTATGGGTTTGGTTGAGAGATTTAAAGGTTTGGTAGATACTAGTTAAACATGCCCATTCATTGTTATTTGTACATTGAATATTACTTATACTTATTTTTTATTGTCAAAATGATGCTACTTTATCTTTTTATGTAGTTTTACCTGTTAATCGATACTTGGGTTTATTCAAGTTACTAGGACTTTTGTCTCACTTTGTTACTTCATGTTTATAGGTGATAAGTGTCAAAACAGGCCAAGAAAGGAAACATGAGAAGATTAGCTGCATTTACGTGAATTGTAATGCTACTCTAGAGTAAATGAATTTACATTTGTGTATAATGTTTAAATTACTAACTAGGATGCAATTATTTATATATTGTTTGGGTGACTTGCTTGTACCATCTTTTATGTATCTTTGTCATTTATGTGCGTGTTTGTAAATGTGAAGGGAGGCTTAAATGCTACTACAAGTGTGTATGTGAACTTGTGAAATATTGCTTCATAACATCTGAAAAGTGTTATTTCCTTAGTTTGTGGTTCCTATAGTATAGGTACCTATATAAACCTAGAGGTGTGAGTTTATGAGCAATATTTGAGAATTCAAAAGTGGTTAGCTTGTTCCACTAGTGTATTATTAAATGTTATGTGATATTGTGTATATGCGTATGAATTAGGTGTTGTTTATGAATCTTGACTATATGGTGAGGTCTAGCCTTATATGTGCAAGTGAAGTATATGTGAGTGGAACAAGTAAAGATATGTATATGTGATAATGTTTTTAATATACATACTATTGTGGAAACTTCATGCAAGCCAACTAGGTGAAAAGTGGCATTGAGTGGTGATGTGCAATATGTGATGTGATATGTTAATTATGTGTATTTGTCCCTTTGGACTTTGTTTAAGGCCCTAAGTGATCTAATGAAGTAATAAATGAGATTTAAGCACCTTATAGTATCTAAAAAATTTGGACTTCACGCTAACTTCATAAATAAAGCTATTGGACCATGTTTGAAACTTGCTTCAATAGTTAGCTTGTCCTTTGAGCTTCATATAGATGCTTGAATCACTTCGATCGGACATCATATGTGAAAATGGTAAGTAGTGGAAATTTATATCAGTTATACTACATGACAGCAAAATCTAATACATATGCCATGGTGCATTGTGACATTTCGTAGCACATGACACAAAGCTAGAACTCATAGCTCTATACCACCTACAATGGTGTATGTGATACATGCCACAACGCATTGTCTATTTATGGAAAAATGATTGTTCCACTTCCTTTTCAAGGCTATGGAGTAGGGCTTCCTAATATGCATTATTTGAGCTTATGTTTATGTATTTTAACTAAAGTTGGGATCTCATATTTTTAAAATATCCTTTATGGCTTTGTCCTTTTGTATTTTAGAGCTATAACTAGTGAGTATAAGTAAAGTCCGTGGTTAATATGAGGGACTTTACAGTTTGGTATCAGTTTCTTTAGTTTTACTCTGGTTTTGTATCGAATTAACATTAGTTGGCAACTTTCATACATTCATTGCTCTTTTCCTGTGCCTTATCACTTTTTCTTATCTCTTTCTAGTTTCTTCCATAGGAGTGTAGAGACACATGTGAAATAATAGTAAACAATAAGGAGACGTGGTAGGAATCCATGGCATTCTTTGGATTAGGTGGCTCAGATCCCGAAGGTACTACTAGAGCAACCTTAAGGGAATAACCTAGTCTTGGCATGATTGTTGGAGGTCATGCTTGACATTCAACAAAATCTTGCTAGCCATGATACCCTAAACCGTAATAGGGATCACAAGGGCCCGAGACTAGAGCAAGAGGCAAGGCTTGAAACTGAGGTGAGATTAAAAGCTGAAGTAGGCCTTAAGGTGAGAGTGGGGCCAGAGTAGCATCCTGAGGTGCAATTGAGTAGGCCAGTAACCTTTAATGTATTGGGAGTAGGATAGTTATTAGTGTGGAAGTATAGGAGATTCCCATGTACCAAGCTTGAAGGACATTTTCATGATTTAATTCACCAAATTTTAAGAGAAGCATAAAGGAGGGTGATAGGGAGAACTAGTGATGATTATCATTTGTTCATATCAATTATTTCATATTATTTTCCCTAGCTTTTGACACTTTTTATGGGTATCTATGCATATTATAAGAATTTAAAAACGTTTGGGATAGTTATAATTTCCAAAATTGTTAGGGCAAAAGTGCAAATTTATGAAACTTTAGGGGCAAAACTATAATTTCATAAAATAATTTCTAAACAATAAAAAGAATAATCATTTGCTAATTTTTATTTTTCACTAATCACATGAGTTTAATTTGAGTTAATTTAATTTAGATTGTGAGTTATTCACCAAATATCCTTTAAAGTACACACTTTTAATACTTTAATTGTCCTTTTCATGAACTTTGGAAGTATACTAGATTTAGTTTTTGCAATCAAGAACTCCTAGGAAACTTCTCATAAATAAATTCATCTCCTAATCTTTAATTTAACCACTTTATTCATTTCACCATATTTTGATAATTTACACTTAAGTTGGATAAATTCGTAAGACACAAATTTTTTTGCGCACAACTTGCTATTTAATGAGTTTGTTGTGTGTTTTAGGCCATAGGAAGCTCTTGGATAATGATGGCAGTCCCCTTGCACGAAATTAAGCCTTTGGATGAGTTATTTTGGTGATCAAAAAGTCACAAAAAGTTGATGAAATCTCAAGAAAGCATAAGGATAGTCAAAATAATTTCATCTTCCAAAATTAATTCTCTTTTTCATTATTTTGTTTTGCATTTTCCATCATACCCATCACGTTATTTTCAAAATTATCCTTCCATTTTAAGATTATTAGTTGTCTTCCATTTTCATTTCTTATTAGTTAAATAATTCATTCCTAAAATTCCATATATACATGAAATACCATGTGAAAGGACGACTTACATCACTTTAGGGCACTTAGTGGGAATTATTTCTAGCCATTATATTCATCTAAATGAGCCTCAAACACCATAAAATAATCAAAATTTTGTGATCCACAATAACAGCCCCCTCGTTCACATTTTTCACTCAACTTCCACCTCCGTTCATGTTCATCTTTTTTCTCAAGATCACCCATGAACTCTAGCCTCTATTCCACTACTTCTCCACCTTGAAACCCTCCATTTCACTATCCAAACCCACCATTAATCTTCTCTAATAATGCACACCATAACCCATTAAAAAAAATACATCATCTACTCTATTTCCATTATGGTCAAATCTCAAAGTCTTGATCCATTGTGGTTTCCAAAGTCGGCCAATAAGGATAAGCTATGGGGATGCTAATGAGGAGTGGCTAGGATTGTCTTCTATTCCAAGGATGCATGGATATCTCTTCTTGAGCTCTTGAATTTTGGGAGTTTCTCTTATCTATTACCACTTTTTGGATTTTGATGCTCATGACATTGCAATGACAATAGTTATTGAAATTGAACTTTGTGATACTTGGTGGAGTATTATATGAGGTTATTATGTTGTTTGTTTGTCAATTAAGGTGTTGTCATAGTAATTTTGGTACTGTCCAAATCTTTATTTTTTCAATCCCTTGTTGCATTTAATTTCTAGTTGCCTTTTGTAAATTTGTGAGTCACAGTCGTGCATTAAGTACACTTGGAATTGGCTAATCATTTTCTTAATCAATTTAAGGTCTCATTTAGTTAAGGCAAGGGCTAGAATTGGCAACTAACTTCATAATCAATTGATCTGCTTAAGTATAATTAATTCTAAGGGTTAATTTAGTGTCCTAGGTAATCTAAAGAACCTAAGAGTGCTAAATTCCTAGTGATTACTAGGATGACTTTAAAATCAATTGGGGTTAAGGTGAAATTAATTAGATAAAGAAAGAATAAGAGAGGGAGTTCTTGTGTCTAGGAAGACCATCAATTTGCATTTCAATCACAAATCAATCCACTTCTAAATCTGTCCAATCTTGAAAAATACAAAAAAAAAGTTTTAATTTAATCTTTGCTTCTTTAATTCATAATCAATCAAACCCAATTAAATTGTTACTGTTCTTAGTAGATTTAAATAACTAAGGTATTAATTTTTAATTAACTCCATGAGAATTTGACCTAGGTTGCTTCCTATATACATTAGGATATTTTTAGTTTAATTTGGGTACTTAAGTAGCTAGTGCACATCAAATTTTGACGCCGTTGCTAGAGAGTTGGTTTAATTGATTCTTTGATCATTTAATTTTGATTTTCATTATTTATATCCCTTGTTCATACCCTTTGTTTTATTTTTTTTGTTTAGATGTTTATTTAGTGTTTTGTCATTTTGACTTTTCAGTGTTGACCTTCACTGCCCTATCACGAAAGTGCCTAGAAAAATTCTAAAACTTTTCATTTCATAGTTTTTCATCCTTCTAAGAATTTCTAATACCTAAAAGTATTAGGTCTACCCTGATTTGGCCAAATTCGACTTTTTTGATTGAGTTTTTGAATTTTTGAATATTTTTCCTATTTTGTGTGATTTTTCCATATTTGAGCTTTTTTGTTTGTTTCTTGTTTTGATTGTTTTTCTTAGTTTCATTTTGTGTTTTAACTTTTTATTAATGATTCTTAATTCCATTCTTGATTGATGGCTTAGTTTGATAACAATAATCAATTCAACTTTTATCCTTATCATCCTCATCCATTTAAAAATCATGATCAAATCAACCCTTATCATTATCATCCTAATTCATTTAAAAGTCATGGTTATCCTTTTCAACCTCCTCCCATCCAATATCAATAGAACTTAATGTTTGATGATGTTGATTGTAATGTCTGCCTTAACATTACCACAACAACACTTTAATGCATCATTGTGATAACCAAGATTAATTAAAATCCCAAGTGTCGATAAAAAAAAATTAAAATCCCAAGTAAAGGTTATCACAACCCAATGGTTTAAAAGTAGTTATTTTAAAACATTAAGATTCTAAGAAAAATCCTTTTCAAAAGTTATTTGAGCTCAATTTGTAGTTTAAAATGAGTTAAATAAAGTAATGAAAGTATGAAGAACAATCAACATTTAGAAACAAACTAAAACAGTTTGGAATTTTTCCAGAAACTAGCCTGTCCGCCATTGCGCAAGCCATACCCCTTGTGGGGGATGGCATATAGGGATAAGTCCCTTAGTGTGGACTGCAGTGTAGCACAACTACAATGCGCTGTGAAGCATGCCTACTGTCTTGATAGCAAGTAGCTGTCATGACAGCACTTTGGACTTCTGGAGGGTGCCATTTTGCCATCTGACATCCGATTTGAGTAGTTCAAGTGTCGATAAGAAGCTCTTCAAGCCTTCTAACTAATGGCACTGGTCACACATTCAAATAATCATCCATTAAAAAGATGGATATCCAAATCTAAAATCATTTGTTTTTATTTTAAAACATTCCCAATGGTGTCCAAAACCCACAACCTAGTGCCATGAGCTCCGGAATCACTTTGACCAACTTAAATAGACCATACACGACATATAAAGCCAATCATATCACACAAATAACCTTCCATTAACAGAATGTCCACCTAACCCTCAATTTTAAACAATACAAAGGGGTGGATAAAATTCAACAAACACATTGTTTTGGTCACTCCAAAACATAGTTAACGTAATTACATCACTTGCACTAGTATCTTAGCCATTCACACACATTTAATCATAATCACTATAGGTTTAGGTTGAGATACACACCCATTTCACAAATTTTCATACAAGTGATAGGAAAACAATGAAATGACCCTAAGTTGGCACAATATCATGAAATATTCATTACAAAACCCAAAATAGGAAAGGGAAGAGCTATACAATGCTCTTCACTCTTCAGTTACTCCTTCCTTTCCCTTACCTCCATCAAAGCCCTCACTTGTAAAATATAACCACGGGGTGAGATGAACATCTCAGTGACAGAATAATTCACTACTATCAATTAACATGTACAACCATAAGGGAGTAAAACTAATATACACAAAACATAAGTTTAGCATAATTCAACATAATCTTTTCCATAAACAATATTCATTTTCACTTTAGCATGATCATTCTACTATTTGAGCCTCCATATCACCCCGACTAAAATTATAGGCTCTTGGACCAAGTGTAAGATCCTCAATTTTAAATAAAATTAATTAAGTCCAAATTGATTAATTAAGTGTATTAGTGAGGTATGTGGCCAAAGAGGCCTAACGGGCATGCGTGGTCTCAATTTTAGCCTTAAACGCAAGTTCGAAGGAGAATCGGGTCACTCAAGAATGTAAGAAGAATAATTTCTAAAGAAAATGATTTTGTGCCATATGTTGTGGCTTGTGGATGAGCCGCCATAGTACATGTGTGGTAGCATACCTAGAGCCCTCTGTGCTATATGCCTCAATACATTGTGCATTCGCCGCAGCTCATGGTCATTTTTTTGCTAAAATAAGTCACGAATTTGGTACATCAAAAAAGAGAAGAAATGAAGAAATGAAAGGGCAGTGAGTGAGAGAGCAATGCTAAGGCCTGGGAAAAATGAGTGTTGGGAGTATTTTATAGCTCTTAAACATTAAAGGTAAGCTTCCTTACTTAAGTCTTTCTCTTTTCTGCCATTTTCTTAAGAGAAGAGTTTAGGGTTTGATTGATAATAGTGTTTTATGATCCATAAAGGCTATAGCTCCAAATCCAATGACTTAAATAGAGTTAATAGAAGTAGATTGAGCTAAGTAAAATTGGTATATCTGATTATATGATGATTGGTGGTTGGATGACATAAATATCTAAAAATTCCCATAAATATGGTGGTTGGGAACAATGTGGTCCCATTAATAACCAATAAAGGGCTTAATGATATTAATGAGGGTAAAAGGAAGCTAAGAAATCTTATGGGCACTCTTAATATGAGTCAAGAATGAATCTTGAATATTAAGAAATGTTGATGTATTAATGAAATTTGCACAAATATAGATATTGATAATTTACATAGTAAATCCTTATAGTATGACTACCATTGGCACCATTCTAGCTTCTTGAAAGCTTTAGAAGTGAGTATTTGAAGGGTAAAACTTTTGACCTCTCAAAGGTTTGAGGTAACCAGGAGAATTCTATCTTATGTTTTTGTGTGTTATTTTGTTTATTGATTTATAATTGATCATTGAAATGTGTATATTAAAAAGAATTGCAAGTGTGGCATGATTTGTTAGAGAATCTACTAGATTGATTTTGTGAGTTTTATACATTGTGAGGTGAAATTCTTTGAGAATAATATTTGTGAATTTTCATATTATGTTTATTGAGAGTTCAATGACTTTGTGATTAAAAAGGTAACATGAATTTTTGTTTAAGAGAAGTTCAATGATATTTAAAATAGTGGAGTTCAATGATTGTGAATATGTAAGGTACAACAATTTCAAAATTTAGAGTTCAATGACTCGTTTGATTTGAAGTTTTATGAAAATGCATTTAAGGAGTTCAATGATTTGTGTGAATAATTAGAAGATGATTTAAGCATTCATTTTCATAGCCATTTCATGACATTTAAAGGCCTACCTTGCATGTCATATCTTTTGCAAACCCTTTGAACCTATTATACCATTTCACTCCATTTATTTCATTATTTCATTAAGATGTATCTGTTTAATTCTTTGGCAATGAGTGCAATGTGATGTTTCTATTAATTAGTAAATGCAAGCTATTATTGATGTTGTATCTTGTGCTTAAATGATAGTGTTGATAATTTGTTAGTGTTGATGTTCTAATTGGAACCTTTGGAACCAAGTAGGGATACTTGAAAAGAAATAGGAAAAAAAAAAAAAGAAAAGAAAGAAAATTGAAAAAAAGAAGAAGAAGAAAAGAAGATATGATGAAAAAAAAAGAGAAAGAAAAGAAGTGAAAAAAAAATGTGAATAAAAGAGTTCATGTAGTATTTAGTTTTGTCATGATTATCATTCATACTTACCTCACATTGTATAGTATTTACTAGTAGAAGCTTACCTTGCATTGGTTTTACTATTGAGCTACTTGCATTTATTTCCCATATACTCTCCACCTACTCCATTCGTGACCATTTTACCTAAAAAGTCCTGTTGATTTTACTTGTGCATACTTATTTAGTAGTGTAGATTTAGGATGTTTAAAGTATATGGTAGGAATTCTATGCAAGTATGGTGAGTGAAATTGACCCTAAACACTTGTGATATGAGCCAAACACTTACCTTTTTGTGCGGTTATCCTTTTACTCTAGTTGGCTAAGCTTTGTGCCTAGATTGTTCTCTTTGCAATTCGATTGCATTGGTTGTAACATAAATGATTGATATGGCATCATAGACTAAGGTTATAAAATTGATTCTCTTTTTGGTTTTAATGTTGGTCTTGGAATTGTATTTTGTCTAGGAGAGCAAAAGTCTCAATAGGGGGAATTTTAATGACTAATATTTATTCATATCATTTTCATATTATTTTCCCTTGCTTTTGACACTTTTATGGGTATTTTCTGCATATTATAATAATTTAAAATCATTTGGGACACTTATAATTTCCAAAACTATTAGGGCAAAATTGAAAATTTATGAAAGTTTTGGGACAAAACTGTAATTTTTGAAAATAGTTTCTGAACAATAAAAAGAATAATCATTTGCTAATTTTTAGTTATTCACTAATCACATGAGTTTAATTTTATTTAATTCAATTTAGATTGTGAGTTATTCACTAAAACATCCTTTAAAGTACATACTTTTTGTACTTTAATTTTACTTTTCATGAAGTTTAGAAGTGTTCTAGATTTAATTTTTGTAATCAAGAACTCCTAGGAAAATTCTAATAATTAAATTCATCTCCTAAAATTCCATTTAATCACCTTAATTCATTTCACCATATTTTGATAATTTACACCGAAGTTAGATAAATTCATAAGACATATAGAATTATTTGCGCACAACTTGCTATTTAATGAGTTCATGATGTGTTTTAGGCCATGGGAAGCTCTTGGATGATGATAGAAGCCCCTTGACTGAAATTAAGCCTTTCGATGAGATATTTTGATGATCAAAAAGTCACAAAAAGTTGATGAAATCTCAAGAAAGCATAAGGAGTCATGACAATTCCATCTTCCAAAATTAATTCCCTTTTTCCTTATTTTTGTTTTTCATTTTTCTATCATCTCCATCATGTTATTTTGAAATTCTCCTTCCATTTTTAGATTATTAGTTGTCTTCCATTTCCATTTATTACTTTTTAAATAATTTATGGCCATACATAAAACACCATTTAAAAGGACCCTTAGATGCACACAAGGCTCACATCACTTTATGGCACTTGCACTACTACAAAATAAGCTTACATGAGCGCTTTTTTTTTACCTTAGAGAGTGCTTTTGGAGTGCTCCCATTTTGAGCGCTCCGAAATGTATAGGAATGCTTAAAAAAATGCTCCTGTATGTATGCTATACAGGAGTGCTTTTCTAAAAGCGCTCTTGTAAGAGAGCTTCGGTTTATAAGGGCACACGTCATGTATGGGAGTGCTCTCTATAAGAGCGCTCCTGTATGCTGCATACAGGAGCACTCTCTATAGGAGTGCTCCCATATGCTGACACCTTACTGGAGCCCTCTTTAAAAGAGCGCTCCTGTATGTCCCTATACAGGAGCGCTCTTTATAGAAACGCTCCTGTATGCTGACAACTTATCGAAGTGCTCTTTTAAAGAGCACTCCCATAAGTTACTTTATAGGAGCACTCCTCAAATGAGTGCTCTTGTATATTATATTTTTTAAATTAAATTTTTCAAATTTCTCCTTCTACATATCTTTAACAATGGCAAATCATAATATCAAAAAATAATTTAAAAATAATATCAACATAAAAAATTATATACAATGGCAGGAAAGTCATTTACGGTGCCAAGCAACATTGCTCGTAGGATAAAATGTTCTTCTCTATACCCATCATAAACTTCCACACCTGTCTCCCACAAAATCTTCAGATCTTCAATCAAAGGAGCTAAGTACACATCTATATCATTTCTTGGTTGTTGAGGCCTAGAAATCAACAATGAAAGCATCATAAATTTACGCTTCATGCACAATGCTGGAGCGAAGTTGTAGATCATCAAAATAACCGGCCATGTACTATGAGTACTACTTTGCATTCTATGTGTGTTCATTCCGTCAGTGGCTAGTACAAGCCGTAAGTTTTTATCTTCAACCCCAAACTCAGGGTATATAAGATCAAACTTTTTCTATTGAGGAGAATCTACAGGGTGCCGTAGCTTGCCATCCTTAATTCTCTCATCAGCATGCCATGTTAAGTGTTTAGCATCTTTTTGCAATGTTGTATAGGCATCTAAATCTTGACATGATTGGTAAATACCACAATACCTTCACTGGGCTACATCTATTTCTTTTGTACCGTGATACATCACATTTTGGACACTTATCTAAGGTTGAATACTCTTTCTAAAAGAGGACACAATTATTTAGACATGCATGTATCTTCTCATGGCTCATCCTAATAGAACAGAGCATTTTTTTAGCTTTATAAGTATTAAGTGAAAGCTCATTGTACTTAGGTAACATTTCATATAAGAGTTCAAGCAAATCCATGAAACTCCTATCACTCCATGCATTCACTGCTTTAAGGTTGTATAGTTTCAAAATAATTGATAGTGCTGTGAGTTTTTTACAACCGGGGTATAATAGCTTATCAGCATCACTCTTCAATCTCTTAAACATCTTAGGACAGTCCCTAAGATCCTCTTCAATCACATCAATCATTTCATCAAGACGGTCAACATGATATATCCCACTATCAGGATCAAATGTTGAGTAGCTCGCACTATCCCTCCAATTACTTGCATTATTCCTTGCCTCCCCATACATGGTCCAACAAGTATAAGTTGGATCAATCCCATACATATTAAATAATCTTTCAATTCTATTGACTTTACTCTTTTTCCATTAAAACATTTTAAACAAGGACATATGACTCCACGGGGGTCTTGATCACAACAAAATACAAATTCAATGAATTCATCCACACCATCCCAATAATCTCTAGGTAGTCCATTAGCTGACATCCACTTACGATCCATATCACTAATATGATTACCAAAATTCAATAAACAAAAGACTTAGATTTCTATAAAAGAATTCAATAGCATCTTCCTTAAAAGAACAACCTCCCAAATGATTAAACAATCGAATTCCACAACATAATACATTTAAACTAAAAAAATTAATTCATCTACATAAAAATTTAGTATCATAATGCATCTAAATTCTGTCAATCAATTGTAATTTAATTAATAACAATAATCTCCCTTAAAAGTATATTTCATAAATAAAATAAAAATGTTCAACTAGTTTCCTCAACTTTAATCTAAATTATCAACTATAAATACTCCATAATTTTAATATAAATAACTTCAATTCATATATTATCTATAATATTGATTATTAAAAAATATTTGAAATTTATTCTCAAATATATATAAATTAATTATAAAAAAATACCTTCAAAGTGTAGTCTTCACTGCAAAAATGGCTGTATTCACGGCAGCAGTGACATCGCTTCCTCCGCTGTGCAGCAGTGATGCACGGCGGCAATAGAGGTCTTCACGGCGTTGCTTCCTCTAGTGTACAATAGCAGCACAGATCTACAACAGCAATGTAGATCTAGAATAGAGATTTAGATCTGGAACAACAAACAGCAGACAACAAATAGCAGAGTCAGATGGACGGCGGCTGTGACGGAGATGGTAGAACGGACGGTGATGGCGACGCAGGAGATAGTGATGCAGGAGATGGACGGCAACACTGCACAGAAATAGAGACAAATGCATGACACAGAGAAGGAACGAGCGGCAACAACAAACTAAAATAGCAAACAATGATGATGATAGACTGATACAACATAGATCTAGAACTCATTAGGAACGCACAGCTTCAACAAAAGAGAGAGAGGTTTGAAAGAAACTGAATGGAGAAAAGAAAACTGATAAAAAATAAATAAAGGTTAGAAACACTCTTTTGAAGCGCTCATGAACGAGCGCTCCGGAAGAGCACTCTGCTGAGCTCTTCCAGAACGCTTAAGTACGAGCGCTCTCGAAGGTATTTGTAATTTTTTTATAATATATATATATTAATTAGGAGCATTATCTTATTGAGAAGCCTACATACAGGAGCACTCATTTAGAAAAGCGCTCCAGTAAATTTTGTGTTCACATTTTAGAGCGGTTATTTAAAAAGCACTCCTAAATACCCGCTCCTAAAAAATATATTCTGTAGTAGTATTGGTGGTCATGATTCCTACCCAATAAATTGATCTAAATAACCCTCAAACACCCCAAAATAATCAAAATTCACAATAACAACCCCTTCATTCATGTTTTTACTCATCTTCTACCTCCATTCATCTTCATCTTTTATCTCAAGAACACCCATAAACCCTAGCCTTCATTCCACCACTTCTCCATCTTAAAATCCTCCATTTCACCATCCAAACCCACCATTCAACTCCCTCAATAATTCACACCATAGCCCATTTAAAAAAAAATCCATCATTTACACCATTTCATCATGGTCAAATCTCAAAGTCTTCATCTATGGTGGTTTCCAAAGTTGGTCAATAAGGATAAGTTATAGGGATGTTAATGAGAAGTGGCTAGGCTTGTCTTCTCTTCCAAGGATGCATGGATATCTCTCTTTGATCTTTTGAATTTTAGGAGTTTCTCTTATCTCTTACCTCTTGTTTAATTCCTTGAATTTTGATACTTCTGACATTGCAATGACAATGGTTATTAAAATTAAACTTTGTGGTATGTGATTGAGTATTATATAAGGTTATCATGTTGTTTGTTTGCCAATTGAGGTTCTGTTATACTGATTTTGGTGCTGTCCAAATCTTTATTTTATTCAATCCCTTGTTATATTTAATTTTTTGTAACCTTTTATGAGCTTGTGAGTCACGCTCATGCATTAAGCGCACCTGGGGTTGGCTAATCATTTTCTTAACCAATTTGAGGTCTCATTTGGTTAAGGCAAGTATTGGAATTAGAATTAACTTAATATTCAATTGGTCTGTTTTAAGTATAATTAGTTCTAAGGGTTAATTTAGGGTCTTAGTTAATTAAGAGTGCTAAATTCCTAGTACCTACTAGGATGACTTTAAAACCAATTGGGGTTAAGAGGAAATTAATTAGATAGAGCAAGGATAATAGAAGGAGTTCATGTACCTAGAAAAATTATCAATTTGCATTTTAATCACAAATCAATCCATTTCTAAATATGTCCAATCATGAAAAATGCCAACAATTAGTTTTCATTTGATCTTTGCTTCTCTAATTTATAATCAATCAAACCCAATCAAATTGTTACTATTATTTATTGATTTAAGTAACTAAGGTGTTAATTTTTAAATAACTCTATAAGAGATTTGACCTAGGTTGCTTCCTATGCACATCAAGGTGTTTCTTAGTTTAATATAAGTACTTAAGCGACTATTGTACATTAATTAGATTGAGCATATGAAGACAATCTTTGAGGTCATCCCATGTTCTTTAGAGCAAAAAGTAATTCTAGCTATAGCGCAACTAGCAGAAGATGCTAAGCACTAGTGGAGTTAATGAGGCCATCTGATAGTAGTCAGCTCTGCTTTGCAGTAGTTTAAGGAGAGAAATTCTTTGATTATCATTTTCTTGCAAACTTTTAGAGATGAGAAAAAAGTAGAGTTATATGCCTTTCAATAAGATGATCTAGATGAGGAAACTTTTATAATGAAGTTCAATCAACTTTCTAAATTTATGACTTACCTGCATGATCATGATAGTTGTAAGTGGATGGCAAAGAGGTTGATTGAGAAGATGTGCCTGGAATATTAAAAGGCATATAACCCTGCTGGGCGATGCCGCTTATAAGGAAATATGTAATTGGTTTTTCATAGCTATAAGGTGGGGTTAGGAGTTAGAAACAATGAAGAAGAGGGATAGTTATGAGTAGTTTTCTACTCCTCTAGGTCCATCAGGAGGGGTATTTAAAAAGAGTAGCCCTATATTACTAGTTGATCTCTGGGTAGGAGAATTTTCAATAGAGGATCCCTGTCTAGAGGTGTAGTTGGTCAAAATAGCAGGATTAGTAAGGCTAAAGTTCTAGGGCTCTACAGCAATCAAGTCAAATAGTTGCTACACTAACCTCTTGCTGAGCACTGCATGCTCACTTGTGTGTATGACTTGTGTGAGAAGCCATAAGAGGAAATGCCTGGATTTTTATACATGCGTTGATTCATGACATTTATAAGATTGCTCGAGGAATAAAGGTAGGGTTTTTAAGTAGCAATAATACAATGTCATGGGAGGAGGCTTAGTTAGCATGAAACTTGATTACAGCTTAGAATTTCTATTCGGTGGAAATAAATTAGAACTTCTATTCAGTGGAAATAAATCAGGCACTATTTAATTATGGTGCTACTCAATCTTTTGTGTCCTATGAATGTGTTGAAAAGTTACTTTTGCATGTCCATGAAAATTACTTATATAGTAAAAGAGTCACACTATCTGGGTTGTCAGGCAGACTAGTAAGGTTTGCATAGGAGTAGATTTGACTTTTGAAGGCTAGTCCTCTATGGTGGACTTGATCCTAATCCCTATACAAGGATTGGATGTAATTATTGAAATGGACTAGTTGATGATTAATAATGCTACCCTGGATTGTGCTAGGAAGATGATGTTGCTACCAGTTCATGTAAAACACCACTAGTTACTCCTTCAATAACTTCTAGTCATTCTAGATTTCTTTTAGTGGTACAGCAAAAAGGTTATTTTTTGGGGATTGTCGTGCTTGTGTGGTATTCTTTTTAATATAATGTAATTGATTTAGTGCCAAGTACTAACCTAATCTCTAAGGCTTTGAGTAGTTGTTAGATAAGGGCTATATATACCTTAGTGTGTTGCCTTAGGGTTCACTAATTCTGTTTTGAAAATGAAGAATGGTAGATTTTAGTTGTGCAACGATTACAGACAACTGAATAAGGTGATTGTGAAGAATAAGTACTGCTTTCAAGGATCGATGATTTGCTAGAACAGCTAGTGGGAGCGACTGTGTTCTCTAAGATTGATCTACGGCATAGGTATTACCAATTAAGGGTGTGAATGCTGAGGATGTGCTAAAGATAACATTCATACTTGATACAGTCATTTTGAGTTCTTGGTAATGCCATTCAAGATGATGAATGCACCTATAATTTTCATGGATTACATGAACTGTATATTTTGTCCATTCTTAGTTAGTTTTTTATTGTTTTTTAGATGACATACTAAATTTTTAAGGATGAAAAGGTGCATGTGCTGCATTTAAGGACTGTGTTGAGAATTTTGAGGGATAATTACTTGAATGTAAAGTTGAGTAAGTGAGAATTCTGTTGTGAGAAGTGAGGATCCTCAAACATTGTGGTGTTGGCTAAGGGTAATCTTAGGAGATTTGCGCAAAGTGGATGCAATATTGCAATAGGAGTGGCTAAATTTTGCAATAAAGGTGTACAGTTTCTTGGGTTAAGTTGTCTATTATGAAAGGTTCATTTGAGGATTTTATCATATTATCATTCCTTTAACCCGCCTAACATGAAAGGATCAATCATTCCTTTAGGATAATAAGTGTGAGTTTGCTTTTATAAGCTTAAGAATAAATTGATCTCAATGCTAGTGTTGATTCCCTAACCTATAGTTGTCTTATGAGGTTTATACAGATACTTCTTTGAAAGATTTAGGGTGCGTTCTAATAGAAGCAAACTAAATAGTAGCATATGCATCCAGGAAATTAAGGCTTCATAAGGAGAATTACCTAATGCATGATCTAGAGCTAGTGGTAGTGGTGTTTGCTTTTAAGATTTAGCGACATTATCTTTATGGTATTGAGTTTAATGTGCGCAATGATCATAGTTTAAGATGTCTTATGGATCAGAAAGAACTTAAGATGTAATCAGAGGAGATAGACAAAGTTTTGAAAGATTACACTTTTAAGTTTAAGTACTATCTAGGGAAAGCTAATATGGTAGTAGACCCTTTGAGTCAGAAAGCCTTATATGTGACTGGTTTGATATTGTTAAGGAGTATAGCTAATGTTGGTTTTTCTGGAGGTGTAGCTTAAGGCTTCTAATTATTCTTTAAACACTATCCAGCTTCTATGATTTCTAATGAATTTTGGCAAGAGATAAGAGAAGCACAGTTTGAAGGGACAAGTTCTTATTGAGTGTTCAAAAAGATATTAAAGAGGGTCATATTACTATATTTTGTTTAGTGATGATGGGTTTATCCTATACTTAGACCAGATTTGTGTGCTTGCTGATGAGGAAATTAGAACAAGAATTTTATAAGAGCCTTATCAGAGCAAATATATATGATGTACGTAGAATTATGAAGATGTATCACGATATGAAAAATCATTGGTGAGTGCAGGGTATGAAGTGGGATGTTATCAAGTTTATGAGCTAGTTTCTCACTTGTTAAAAAAAAATGAGCATTAAGAGCTAGCTAGGATGCTTCAACCTCTAGAAAATACCTCAATAAAAATGGGATAGCATAGCATTGATAGACTTTATGTTTGGTATATTGAGAACTCAGTTTGGGTATGACTTTGTGTGGATATTTTAAACTAAGTGGTAAGATCTATTATACTTTTTTAGGAAGTATTATGCATGGTTAAGTGAAGATATGCGATGAA
>NW_026555337.1:30013773-30056796 GCF_029017545.1 Prosopis cineraria | reverse complement strand
CGCCATGCACAGTGATCAATAGCGTAGAGTAGATATGATAATATTATGGCATACTACGAGATCGGTGAATTGAGAGAAAAAAATAAGTAAGTTGAGAAGTACAGATAACTTTCACTCAAAAATAGTTAATTAGATTACTGTAAGATTGATTGATAATTAAATTTAAAATAATGATAATAAATCTAAAATAATTAATTGCCTCAAGTGAAATCTTTAAATTCATTCTAAAAAAAAGGATAAAAAGAAAATGATGGGCACTACTTTGGTGATATGTTGGGACGTGGGTTTTATCAAATTACACGAAAATCTATTCATTTATTTAAAAATATAGAGGATTTTTAATTAAATTTTACCCTCAATAAACAGTAGTTTTTTTTTAAATTTAATTTTATCTTTTTTATATCTATTTATATTTAATAAATGTAAAGTAATCCATTCAATAGGGGCGTTTTAAAAAAAAAAGACAATGATTACACCTTGAAAGACTAAAATTATTTTACATTTTTTAAACATTTGACCTCTCAAAAAATATGTTATATTTTTTTAACAAAGGGAGTATCATTATCTCTCTCCCTCCCCTCAATCCATATAAGATAACAATTTAATTAGAAGATTAATACTCATGATAATACAATAAAGGTCTCCAAATATTTTTTGGAAAAATGGCAATTAAGTACTACCTAAGGCTATTAATTACAATTGAGGACCTTAAATTATTGAAGTCTAAATAATGAATTATGGTCCTTACTTGAAATTAAAACTACATGAGCTTACAACTACAATAAAACATCACATTTTCTCAGAATAATTTTGAAAGAAAAGGTATAAAAAACCATGAGAAAAGAGATATCTCTTATATTTTCTCTCAAAAAAATTTTAGTGAATTAAAATTTCTCTCGATTAATCCAGGAGAAAATGTTTCTCTGGAATAACATGAGAGAAACTTATTTCAAAAAAAATTTAAGAGAAACTTCTCTTGATTTATTCGAGAAAATATTCACCCAAAATTTTCGTGAAAAACTTTCTCTAGAAAATATTTCAAGAGACATTTCTCACGAAATATATCAGAGGAAATTCTATGAGAAATTTAGATAATATATTAAAAATTAAAATTATTCCTTCCAATCCCCTCCCTCATGTGAGCGTTTCCCATCATGCCACGTCATTTGCCATACGATCGACATGTCATGCCTGCATTTATTTTACAAATATATATATATATATATATATTATATTATCTTAGAGTAGAACATATGACATTGGCTCCACCTTTACTGCATACTTTTTGTCCAATTGTGTTACAATGAATTTGACATCTTAAATTAACAAAATTAAATATATATTGCTAACCTATACACTTTATAAAGTTTATATTATTTATTTGAAAATTAATTATAATATAGCATATTTTTAAATTATTTCATTTATTTTGACCTCAAAAAATGATTTCAATTTTTAAATAATTTAATCATCAATTTTTAATTGATTTAACATTAAATTATATTAATTTTTAAATAATTTCAAATTTATATACTTTATTGTAAACTTTAAATTTTTAATTTTAATTTTAAATATTATAAAAAAAATTTCATAAAATTTATTAACATAATTTATAATTATGTTTATTTTTTTAAGAAAAAATACTTTTACTAGTAAACAATTTAGCATCACTAAAAAAATTTTTGACAATTTTTTTTAGTCAATAAGCTAGGTGGCCAAAATGTTTTGCATACAAAAGAGAAAAAAAATTATCTAGCAAGACCAAAAAAAATTTTAACTAAAGAATATGCTTGCATGTTATTGTTGCAATAAATAAGACTACAACTCAATATTGTTTTTTAGAGTCACTTAATTTTGTATATTTTAAAACTAAATAAGTTATATTATACATACACACATACATACATACAAACAAACATACATACATGCATACACATATACGTACATATAATTATATGTATATAATTATAAAAAATAATTTTCTCAATTTGACTACTAAAATATAATGCAAACTACATTTAACTATAGATGTCAGTGAATGTTAATAAATTAATATTGATATTATTATATAAATCATAATCATATATTAATAATACTTTAATATAGATCCTCTCTCTATATATAAATAATTATTAGTCTATTAACACTATTTCATTTTCGACATCTACTCTTGTTGTTTTTGTTTCAATTGCATACAAGTATCTAACGTAGATTCGAGAAATGATTCAAACTTTAAATTCATTACATTATAGCATTAAATATATTCTGTATTAATGTCTGTCCCTTTTTATTTTACAATTATTTTTATCACATTTTGACCATCTCATTCAATAATATACATAATATGAGTATTGAATAAGTATTAATATATATATATATATATATATAATTGTATTTTATAGTTTTCTTAAAAAAATCTGAGAGAAATTTAAAATTTTCTCACAATAAATTTTGAGAGAAAGTTTCTCTTAGAAGATTTGAGAGAAATTTATTTCTCACAGATTGTTTTAAGAGAAATATTAAATAATTTAAGAAAAAATTTTCTTTTGGCTTGTTTGAGAGAAATATTCCTTTGAGCTTAATTTGGGAGAAATTCTCTCAGATTGGTTTGAGAGAAATTTTCTCCCAAAAAAATTGAGAGAAATCCTCTTGACTTTATCTAAAAGAAAGTTCTCTCGACTTTTTTTCTAAGATAACATTCCTCTTAGTATTACATGAAAGAATTTATTAAATTTCTCTAAGATATTTTAGGAGATAGCTTCTCTCAGGACAAATGTGAGAAAAACTTAATGATTTTTTTTTTTTCATTTTTTTATCAATCTTTATTTTTCTAAACATTCTCACGAATTAAATTGAGAGAAAATTTTCCTTCCATAAAGCAAGTTTTTTCTCTCTAATTTTCTCACATCATTCTCTCAAAATTTCTCTTTGTTTGGGTTTCCATGAGAAATTCTGTGATAAATTTTTTGAACAGAATTTCTGAAGGAAATTTTGAGAGAATTTCATTCCAGTATTTTTTCTAACGGAAAATTCTATGAGAAAATTACCGTTTTCTTGTAGTATTATATAAAATTTTCCTCAACTTGAAAATGAAAGAAATGACACTACTGAAATTATTATCATGAGATAAAAATATTATCAATGTCAGTTGGGAAACTAAGAAACAATAGCTAGGAATGGATTGTTTTTTAGTATAAAACTAAAATTCACTTTGAAACTTTCCAAAAGCACTTATAAATATATAATAATTATTTTAAAGTTTATTAAAGTCACTTCTGAGAAGTATTTTAGAGTATTCACATTTTTTAAATTCCAAGTAAGGATCATGGTCTATTATTAAAATTTCAATATTTTAAAGTCCATAATTGTAATTAATAACCTTAAGGGATCCCTAATTGTCATTTTCTTATTTTTTTTTATTTGTTCCCTATCCTCTTGTACATGGTGGATAGTATAAAAATGTAAACATATCAATTGAATATGTGTACAATATGTCAATAGTTTTGTAGCTTGTTCACATCCAAGTTTCCTCTATTTGAAGCAGAGAATTTCAATCTTAATTACTTTCAAACTATTCCCAACTTAGCTTGCTCCTTTTTGCACAGCAAAAAATTTTTAAAAAATAATTTTAAATTATTTTCATGTTTTATTTAAAAATAAAAATAAGAATAATTTTAAAAACATTTTAAATCCAAAATACTTATCCAAATAAGTTTTTTATTTTTTTAGATAAAAAAATTTTTTTAAAAACAAAAAATTAAACTGGTGATATTTGTTTTTTCTAATTTAATTAAAAAAACTCTTTCTTTCAAAAATTTAATACATTTTTGGTATTTTAAGGTATAATTATTAAATTTTTTTCAGAGTGAATAAATTATTTTATGTTTATTTTAGAGTGAAATATTCTACTAAATAAAAATAAATATAAAAAATAATACTAATTGAAAATAAGTAATTATTTTATTAAAAACTAATTTCAATTAAAAATATCTCATATTTTTTAAACGAATGGAGTATGTTATTTATTTCTCAATCACTTCGATCTTTTCCTTCCTATCGTCAACTTTGTAGTCCTCTTCATTGCTGCTATGTTGGTTTTATGGCACTTGCCAAATATTTATCCTCTCACTTTTCATTACTTTTTGAATGGGAAAATGTTTTTTTTATTACAAAAGCAAACGAAAGCTTGGAAAAAAGTGGTCAGGGTGAAACTAAGAGACACTCATATTAGATAACACCAAGTCTAAACAATCCATAGAACAAGTCCAAAACTAATTCAGTATTCACACCTGCTCCATGGTTGGTTCTTACTATATAATCTGCATATCTCAAGTTACCCTGGAGTTTGTTTGATAGTAACCTCCCAATTCCTGTAAATAAGTTCCTGAATATTCTAAAGTCACTTCATTCCTGAGAGTAGAATTAACACAGTAGTCTCTAAAGTGAAAACCAAGTTAACTACATCCAAAGAATTTGAAAATAATTTGATCTTTTGAAAGTTCTGAAATTTGCCTACTTCTCAACTAGTCTTTAATGCAATAAAAGTTGTGGATACTCTCCCTAGCTCCCATCTAAATCCTAGAACCTAGTATCCATGTTAATTCCTGATCACTCTCACATATGGCATATCCTTGTCAATTAATGGAAGCATCCACATCTACTTAGATAAAACTAAATGTGAAAAAGTTCCTATCAAGAATGGAATGGTCATGGATGTTGAGAAACTAAATGCTTCATCATAGAATCTCATCTTTTTTCATGTTTTCACTAAAAGTAGTGGATATAGTAGCATGAATTAATTTTTTGAAGTGACTATTTATCCTAATAGCATGGAGAGTATTATTAATGAAATTCTAGGAGAGTCTATCAAAAGTCTTTTCAAGGTCGACCTTGAGGGCATAAAGCCTCTTTTGCCAATTTTGTTGCTCAAAACAATGGATAATTTCTTGAACAATAATGATATTGTCACTGCTCTATCGCCCTTGAATGAAGCTACTTTAATTCTTACCAATTAAATGATTCATACAAGCACGTAAATGAGTAGAGAGGATTTTGGTAATAATTTTATAGCTACCATAATAGACAAAGGTAGGCCAAAAGTCTTTCATACAGGTAGGGTGGTTAGTCTTAGGGATCAGGATGATGAAAGTGTCATTAATTTCCTTTGTATAATTAGGTTCCCTAAAGACTCTTTTGACTAGGTTCATATTATTCCAATAAGAGTGGATGAAGCCAACATTAATGCCATCAGGACTTGGAGCTTTGAAAGCCCCAATATTAAATGCTACATTTTTAATTTCTTCTTCAATCACTTCCCTATGCAAGGATTGAAGTTGAATTGAAGATAGAGGTAGAAAACATTTAATAGAAGAAAGTATAGGTCTAATATCAATATCTTCCTTGAAGGGAACTTTAAACAAGGAAACGGTCATATTCTTAAGAGTATTTTGATCCTCAACCCAATTGTCATTTTTGCCTTTTAGAGATAGAATTTGATTCCTTTTCTTTCTAATGATGGACGAAGTGTGGAAGAATTTTGCATTTTGATCTCCCCACTTAAGCCATTTACATCTAGACTTTTGAAACCAAATTAGCTCTTGTTGTAAAAGAACTTTGTTATAGTCTTCCCAAAGGATTATCCCACCTTTTCTATGCATTTTAATGATGATTTTGGGCTAATTTAGGTTTATTAGATATTATTTGGATTATTAACCAATTTGAGAAATAATATATTTTTGGATTAATTGTAGAAATTTTGAGCTTAAACTATGAATATTTTATTTTCCTATTTTTAACATGGATTAATATTGTCAATTATTAATTGAGCTTAATTTGAATTATTATACATTATTTGAATTTATGACTATTTTGTGAGTAAATTATAATTGCTAGAAAAATTAACTTAAAAATATTTTATAAGGTAGAATTTATTTTAGACATAATCTACATGGTGCATTTAATTTTTTAGGCCATGGAGATAAAAATTAATAAACTTCAATGGTGAAGATTGAATCTTGAAAATTTAAAGAGCATCTAAGGGCTTTGGAGAAACAAGACAAGAAAGGAATTATCACAGTTCATTAAGGACACAATGGGCATTTCAAATCAAGAAAAATTATAGGAGTTTTACACTTTTTTTTTGTTTTTTTCATTGGCTCTTCTTGAATTTCTCTTAACTCTTCCTGTACACAAACGTAGCCTCTAAACTAAAAAGAAGGAAGCTCTGGCTCTTTGAATTTTTTTCTCGGAGCGGCCATCATCATCTCCAGCGTCTCTCTTCCTCACTTTCAATCATCCATCATCTCATTCTCCATTCATCTTGACCAAACAGTACCATATCATTCATCAACTTTAATTCTTTCTTCTCCACGGATATGACGCAGAGCCCATCCTTTAATTCCTTTTCTATTTCCTTCTTGCGGCACCTCACATTCCAACACCTCTCACCCACACCAATTTCCATTCACGTGATATCTCATCTCTCCCACACCATTCCATCCACTTTCATCTTTCATTCAAATATGCCCGTGACTTGCTTGGATTCTGGAGGAAGAAGACACATCATGGGAGCTTGAGCTAAATTTGGAGGCAACTTGGGACAAGCATGGAAGAAGATAGAGCTTAGAATTTTCACTTGAAGACCATTGGGGAGTGATTTTTCATTTATTTTTTAATTCAAGAGCTTAAAATTATTTAGTTTTAAATGATTTTTAAGTTGTAAAGTTTGAGTACAATCTAATTTTAGGTTGTAAATATTTTAAATCTTGGATTGGATTGATTTTGTGTTTAATGAATTTTTGGAATTTATGCTTATACACCCTTGGTTTTCCAATTAAATTGATGATTGAGTTCTCATTGTTAATTAATTGTCATTGTGGTGTTTGTTGCAAATTTGGGTTATTTCTTTTACCTCTTGATTGTTCAATTGAGTTGTTAATTTGTCTAATTGTTCAATTAGATTATTTAAACATCTTTTTCAGAATTATTTTGAATTAATCATCATTAGTTTTAATGGATTTAATTTGCCCAATTCATAGTCATAGCATTTGGTTTACTATGAGTTTTCTAGTAGATTAAGTGTTAGACTTTGTGTTTATGGATTCCTTTTGCTTAATTAGATAATTGAATATATTAATTCCACTCCCCTATTATTTTCCTTCGGTCTAACTAATTGAATTAGGCTATGAAAGTTGACTCCATGTGTGTCCTAACTTGTCCCCTTTACCACAATTAAATTAAACCTTTCTTAATTTTTGATTAAGTAATCACTTTTGTCACTTAATTAATTTCTTTAGCTTTCATTTCATTTTTATTGAACCAAAACCCACGAACCATAATTTAGGACTCATGCATTGCATAATAAAATTTAGTTGTTAGACATTAGCATTAGCATTCAATTAGGTAGTTTTAGTAGCATAAATTGCATTTCTCAGTTGCATTTTAGTGTAGAAATCTAGCATCCAGTTTTAGATTTTTTTTAATAGTTTTTAAATACCTATGACCAACTTAAGATTAACTCCTAAATTTCTCTTTAGAAAGAATGACTTAGGATTGGTCTATACTATATTAAGTCAATTTTAATTTAATTAAGTGCCAACACAACTTAGGCGTCCATCATTTACCCTTCTTAAACATCCAAAGTTTCAAGTTGAAAAAAACTTAGGATGTTGCATATGTAAAACATTTTGGCCACTTGGCTTATTGTGTAAAAATAATTTTGTCAAATTTCCTTTATTGATGCTAAATTGTTACAACTAAAAGTGTTTTTCTTAAAAAATAAAAAAAATTAAACATAATTATAAATTATATTAAATAATTTTATAAAAATATTTTCATAAGATTTAAAAATTAAAATTGAAAAAGGTAAAATTAAAAGTAATGTATATAAATTAAAAAGTATTTAAAAATTAAAATAATTTAATTTTAAATCAATTTAAATTAAATAATATAATATAAAATTATTGATTAAATTGTTATAATTTTTAAAATTATTTTTTGAGGTCAAAATAAATTAAAATCATTTAAAAAATATGCTATATTATAAATTAATTTTTTTAAATAAAATAATATGAACCTTAGCTTTATCTACCTCAATGCCATCATATGAAACAACATGTCCTAACATAATTCCTTTTCTAACCATGAAATGACATTTCTTAAAATTCAACACAAGATTGTATTGAATGCATCTTTCCAAAACCCTATCCAAATCAGCTAAGCATGCATCAAAAGAATCACTATAGACAGTCAAATCATCCATAAATATCTCCATGCAATGCTTAAGAAAATCAAAAAATATGGAAACTATGCAACACTAAAAATTACCTGGTGTGTTGCACAGGCCAAATGGCATGCACCTACATGTAAAAGTGGTCTTATCTTGATCCTCAGATGCAATACAAATATGAAAATGTCCAAAAAAAAAACCATCCAAAAATAGTAATGGGATCTACCAGCAAGTCTCTCAAGCATCTGATTAATAAAGGGAAGAGGGTAATGATCTTTTCTAGTCACAGAATTTATTTTCTTATAATCTATGCAAACCCTCTAGCTATTCTACACTCTAGTTGGAACTAACTCACCCTCATCATTGCGTATAATAGTAATACCAGTCTTTTTAGGACTACTCGAACAGGACTAACCTACTAACTATCAGAAATAGGGTAGATAATACTTGCAAAAAGAAGTTTAGAAACATCTTTCTTTATCACATCACATCAAAATCAATGGGTTGAGGTCATCTCTATGGCTATTGCAAAGCTTTAGCACCTTCCTCTAACAAAATGAGTGCATGTATACATCAGGGCTAATCCCAAGGATATCAGCAAGAGTCCATCCAATAGCTTTCATCCTCACTTAAGCACCTTTTGGAGGCGAGTTTCCTCCTTAATGGCTATGTTACTAGCCACAATCACTAGCAGCTTCTCACCTTCTCCCAATAAAACATACTTCTATGAGTTAGGAAGTGGTTTAAACTCTAAGGAAGGAGCTTGCTCACTTGAAGGTACACGCAGCTGTAGATCAATGTCAGTCAAACTAGAAACCTATACTGAAGACTCATAAATAAAAGAGGAGACTTTCTCAACTTGGGAATCATCAATAGAAGTAGTGATAGCAGAAAAATAAGGAATTATATGACAATCCACAAAAATAGTGCCATCAGTAGCACTCATCTCAAAATTCTCAACATCAAAAACATGATCAATGCTAATTAATAACTTAGAATCTAGTAATGAGGATGAATCAACTTTATCCATAGCATTAATCACATTAAGTAACTGAGAAAATCCAATTGAATTAATAAAAGTAGTAGATAAATAATTAACAAAACCCTTCTTACTAGAAATAGGCATAGGGACATCTTCTCATAAATATCTAGTAACCTCAAAAATCAATAAAAACATCAATATCAGCATGATCTACATCAATGCAAGCATCACAACCATTAATTTCAAAATATGAATAAGAGATAGAATCATATAAACTAGCAATATCACATGATTTACTCAACATGCTATCTCTAAAATTCATAAAAGCATCATCAACAAGAACACCAATAATACTAACTTCTATCTCAATACAATCATCAGGTTGGTGTCTCATACAATCAAGTATATCAAATTTAATAGTATTACCAGCAAATTTTATATTTAAACTACTAACATCCACATCTATCACAGCCTTAACAGTCTTAAGAAAAGGCCTACCCAAGATCAAAGATGGATGTCCCTGTTGCCTAAATCTACTATCATCCATATCAAGAAGATATAAAAGTTTACAGGAAATACGAGATCTACCTTAACCAAGACATCCTTTAAGACTCCTTCTAGGACTACACAACATCTATCAGCAAGGGAGGCAAGTAGATTTGTGGGCTTAAGATTCATACCCTAAAGTAGAGAGAAGATTGATTTGGGCATAACATTGATAGCTACTCCTAAATTAGCTAGAGCATCTAAAAACTCAATGTCACCAATAGTGCATGGTATGAGAAAACCACCAGGATCTTTACACTTCACTGGCATTGGCATTGATAGAGAGAAGAGACAACTGTGCCTAAGTCAACCTTTCCTTCATTCTTGAATCTTCTTTTTGTGGTGCATAACTCATTCAAAAACTTGCATACTTAAGCACCTGTGCACACAAGCTAACTAATGGAACATTGATCACCACATTCTTTAAGATGTCATGGGCCTCCTTAAACATCTCAGCTTCCTTCCTCCTCCTTTTAGCCTTGGCTACCCGTCAAGAAAGGGTAAGACTTGCTTGTTCACTTCTTTACCTTCTTTATCCTTTACTTGCTTTTCTTATGGTGCCACTTGTTTTTTTGATAAAGTATACTTTTCTTGTGATGTAAGGAAGAAGGAGTATCATCAATAGCAATTTCCTTTCCCTTAGAAGCATTGGTAGAAACAGGATCTACAAAGGTGACTATTTTTTCACTTCTAAGGGATATAGTTGTTAACTCCACCAATATTAGGATTCCGTTGGGTCTCAATACTAGGATTGACCACCACTTGAAAAGGCAACTTTCTTAAACCTTGACTCTACATATTATTATTTGTCTTGGCTAATTGCTTAAATTGGGTATGCAGATTTTATATCTCTTGCCTATGTTGCATCTCATTCTGTTGCATTTGTTTCTATAGTTGTGTGTTGCTCTGATCAGTCTTTTGAAGTTGTTGTTGAATTTGTATATTTCCTTCCAAAACTTGCTTTAATATGCTTCCATATTGCTTTCCCTCTTTGGTTCCTCATTAGGAATAATCTACCTCACCAATTGATTATTAGGATCTATAGTATTAAAGTCTGATTCTGATTGTCTCCTCTATATCTCAAATTAGGATGATCTTTCCATCCGAATTGTATATGTTGGAGAATGGGTTGTATTTCTATTGCCCTTGTTGCATCAATCTAGAAGGAAAGACTACATTGCAAGGCTCAACTCTATCCTCCAAAAATGGGCAAGTATCAATAGTGTGGGTGGCCAATAAACAAATAGTGCAAAGTGGGCCAACTAGAGCTATAAAGCTAGGTTGTGGGGTAAACGAGGTAGAAGAACCCACAGAATTAGCCATGTTGAAAGAATTTTGCATTTGTAGTACAACCATCTTTTCTATAGTAGATGCAAGCCTATCTATCTTGCTCTCAAGGCGAGACTCATAAAGTGAAGAATGTGAGCCAACTTTATTAACTTTAGCTTGTTGTCTAGAACAAAATTGCTGGTTATTCTTAGCTTTCTTCTCAATCAATTCCCAAGTAGTATCAACAATCAAGTGGAGAGAGCACCTCTAGTAATAGAATCTAATAGATCTTATTAAGAGGTAAAAGGCCTTCATGAAAAATACTATATTAGTAATGTATTTGGGATTTGGTGGTGCGGACAACTAGATAACAACATCTTAAATCGCTCCCAATACTCATAGAGAGACTCCCCAGATATTCATCAATAGCCACCAATGTCCTTCCTAATAGAAGAAGTGCAAGATGTTGGGAAAAACTTCTCCAAAAACAACTTCTTAAGTTGATCCTATGTGGTAATGAATCTAGGGGGTAACTGAAGTAACTAATGTTTAGCAAACCCCTTTAAAGCGAATAGGAAGGAACACATCTTAATCTAATCCTCAGAAAACACCATTAGGTCTCATAGCAGTGCAAATCATGTGAGAAGTCTTTAAATGGTTGTATGGATCTTCACCTACAAGGCCATTAAATTTGGGAAGTAAGTGTAATAAACGCAGAGCTCAATTTAGCATCAGTATCAATGTCAGGATAATTAATGCACCAATTTGGAAAATATAAATAAGGTAAAACCAACTCTTTAATGGTTCGAATAGGAGGAACATTTTGTGCATCAGTATTAACATTCACATTTAATTGATTATCCTCTTCCATTTTGACTTTACAATTAGATGAATTGGAAGATGGGTTAAAAAAGAACTATTAGCTACAAGCTTTTTAACTTGAATCTTTCTTCATTGGTGAAATGTCCTCTCAATTTCAAGATCAAGTTCAAACAATTTTTCAAAAGAAGATTTGGTCATGTACAAAACAAATTCCAAACACCAAAGAAAAGACTCAAGAAGCTCAAAGAGAAATTGAAAAGCAAAATCTGAAATTTTTTTAACAAAGTGTTGGAAAAAGAAAAAAAACACTAAAAAAAATCCAAACTAAGTCAAACAACCACCAAAACATTGAAAGAGGCATTAAAAGACATTAATTAACACATCCAAAGTCTCAGCACAACAAAAGAAAGACAAGAAAAAATTAGAAAAAATAACTAGAAAAACTTGGGGAAACAAAATCAAAGAAAATTTGCAAAAAAGGAAGAAAAATAGAAAAATCATTAAAAACGGTTGAATTTGGCAAAAATAACCCACACCTGATACCTAAGAGGTACCAAAATTGATCAACACACCTAAAAACCTTGGAATACTGAAAATCAGATTTTTCTGAGCAAAAACAGAGCAATTTTCAGAACAGGGTATTTAAGCAAAATCAATCGAAATGCAAAATGTAAAAGACTAAAAGAAGATAAAAATGCATGAAAATACAAGTAAAATGCATGAAAATACCTAGAAACTCCTAAGACTAACCATTGCTCCCTAGCAACAGTGTCAAAATTGATGGATGCCTAAGTCGTGTCGGCACTCAATTAAACTAAGATTGACTTAATATAGTATAGGCCAACCCTAGGTCATTCTTTCCAAAGAACAATTTAGAGGTTAATCTTAAGTTCGTTCTATGTATTTAAAAACTAATAAAAAAATCTAAAACTAGATGCTAGATTTCTACACTAAAATGCAAATGAGAAATGCAATTTATGCCACCAAAACTACCTAATTAAATGCTAATGCTAATGTCTAACAATAAATTCTATTATGAAATGCATGAGTCCTAAATTATGGTTGCTAAGTTTTGGTTCAATAAAAATGAAATGAAAGCTAAAGAAATTAATTAAGTGACAAAAGTGATTACTTAACCAAAAAAATAAGAAAGTTTAATTTAATTGTGGTAAAAGGGATAACTTAGGACATCATATGGAGTTAACTTTCCTAGGCCAATTCAATTAGTTAAACCAAAGGAAAATAATAGAAGAGTGGAATTAATAAATTTAATTACCTAATTAAAGCAAAAGAAACCCATAAGCATAAAGTCTAACACTTAATCCACTAGAAAACTCATAGTGAACCAAATGCAATAATTATGAATTAAGCAAATTAAATCCATTAAAATCGATGATGATTAATCCAAAATAATTCTGAAAAATATGTTTAAATTATCTAATTGAACAATTAGACAAATTAACAACTCAATTGAACAATCAAGATGTAAAAGGAATAACCCAAATTTGCAACAAACACCACAATGACAATTAATTAACAATGAGAACTCAATCATCAATTTAATTGGAAAACCAAGGGTGTATAAACATAAATTTCAAAAATTCATCAAACACAAAATCAATCCAATCCAAGATTTAAAATATTTACAACCTAAAATTAGATTGTACTCAAACTTAACAACTTAAAATCATTTAAAACTAAATAATTCTAAGCTCTTGAATTAAAAAGATAAATGAAAAATCACTCTCCAATGGTCTTCAAGTGAAAATCATAAGCTCTAGCTTCTTCCATGCTTGTTCCAAGTTGCCTCAAAATTTAGCTCAAGCTCCCATGATGTTTCATCTTCGTCTAGAATCCAAGCAAGTCACGGGCATGTTTGAATGAAAGATGAAAGTGGATGGAATGGTGTGGTAGAGATGAGATATCACGTGAATGAAAATTGGTGTGGGTGAGAGGTGATGGAATGTGAGGTGGCGCAAGAAGGAAATAGAAAATGAATTAAAGGATGGGCTCTGCGTCAATCTGTGGAGAAGGAAGAATTAAAGTTGATGAATGATATTAGTACTATTCCGTCAAGATGAATGGAGAATGAGATGATGGATGACTGAAAGTGAGGAAGAGAGACGCTGGAGATGATGATAGCCGCTCCCAGAAAAAAATTCCGAGAGCTAGAGCTTCTTTTTTTTTTTTTTTCAATTTGGCGGCTACATTTGTGTACAAGAAAGGTTAGGAGAATTGATCCCATGGCTAGAAGAATGGGTGGAGAGTTTAAAAAAAAATCTCAATCATTAAATTCAAGAAGAGCCAATGAAAAAAAAGATAAAACAAAAAGTGTAAAAGTACTATAATTTTTCTTAATTAGAAATGCCCATTGTGCCATTATTGAACCGTGATAATTCCTTCTTTGTCTTGTTTCTTCATAGCTCTTGGATGCTCTTTAAATTTTCAAGATTCAATCTTCATCATTGAACTTCATTAATTTTTATCTCCATGGCCTAAAAAATCAAATGCACCTATTAGTATAGATTATGTCTAAAATAAACTGTCTTATAAAATATTTCAAATTAATTTTTTTAGCAATTATAATTTTCTCACAACATGATCACAAACTCAAATAATGTATAATAATTCAAATTAACTGAATTAATGATTGGCAAAATTAGCCCATGTTAAAAATAGGAAAATAAAATATTCACAATTTAAGTGCAAAATTCCTATAATTAATCCAAAAATATTTATTCCTCAAAATTGGCTAATAATCTAAATAATATCTAATAAACCAAAATTAGCACAAAATCATCATTAAAATGCATAGAAAATGTGGGATAAAATATATAAAATCTATGATTCATCAGTAAATTAGTCAAAATATGTGATTTATAAACTAATTATGTTTTTGGGAGACTAATAAAGTTATTTAACTTTTAAACTGCTTTGAAAATGAGCTAAGATGGTTTACGGGTCAATTGAACTTGAGAGAGTCTCCAAATGACATGTGGTAATTTCTAATGGGAAAATAGGTGGGCTTGGCCCTTCAAGGCTTGAGCCCTTAAGCTCAGTTTCCTATCTTTAACTCCTTTTTTGAAGCTTGGCCCTTATTTAAAGAGCTCAGGGTTAAGCCCACAAGCCTGTTTTTAAAATCGAAATAAAAGTAAGCAATATAAATTAATTAAATATTATGAAATTAAAAAAATCAAAATCCTCATAATCTTTTAGAAATTAACCAACACATTTAGAAATCTAAAAAACATACATTTATCAATCAATACCCAAATCCTCTTCATCCTCATCATCTACAAATAACATATTAGAACCCTGATAAGTAGGTCCACTTGTTGAAGGTGAGGAGCTTTAATTTTAATATACTCTTCAACTACTTCTTTCTTACTTACAATAAATATTAACAAAATTGTGGCATTATTAAATATACACACTCATATATATCACAAGACAAAAATTACTACATAATGGTGGCACAAAACCATGTAACTAATTTCAGGTACAAATCAATGCTTGCACATTATTTAGAAGGAGGCTAGAATGATACTTTGTTAAACATGGGAGCCAATGCTAAAAGCTGATTCACTAGCTACCATAGTGATTGGACTGCTTAAAATATCGCATGCCATCTTTGAAAGATTGGGAAATCGTTGTTGATTAATCTTTCACTAATGCAATGCATCCAACTCTAGAAATTGGTGACCATAAAGAGAAACTTCTTCTAAATAATAATCTAGCTTGGATTTCCTAACAAAAGAAACATCCTTACTCTTGAAATTAAGAAAATCCTACATTTAAAAAATAAAATGAAAAGTATTAAATAAGGAATTATAAACCAATAGTAACAAGATAATATGCATTAGATAAATAAGAACTTACACCACAAAGTTGAGTCTAAGACATGGTTGGTTCCTTCTTCTTCTTTTCCATCCTTCCACTTGTGCTTGAGCTAGGTTGTCTTTGTATTTGAATTGAACTTGGATGACCACCTATATCTTTGTATTGATCAAAGATATAATACAATTTTTGTTTGATATTATTAACTTTCATGTAGCAATCCACAAGATCGATCAGAGAAAAAGAATACTTGATTGCTTCAAACTTCGTTCGTGGATAAAAAACACTTCTAATTGAAAGGATCACACTATAATCACTCAATACTTGTCAAATTTATCCTTCATTCTAGTTGCCATACTAAAAATCATAGGATCACAATTGCTAATGGCATCATTCAACAAAATCTCAACTCTTGCTATTTGTCCAAAATACATATTTGAGGTTGGATAGGATGTGCCAGAAATCAAAGTTGTAATTATTGCAAATGGTTGTAAGAAAGTGCTCATTTCCCCTGCTTTCCTTTACTCTTCATTTGATAAAGAATGCTTAAAATCAATGTCATGACAAGACATGCAAACAAAAGCTTTTATATCTAATTCCACTTTCAAGTATATCATAAGTGGAATACCATCTAGTAGGCACATCTAATTGCAATCCTATTAAGGTGTCAATACCACTAACTTGCTTAACACACTGCCTAAAAATTTTCATCCTAGACTTAGGCATCTTAACATACTTAATTAATATTGTCTCGAATTTTATTTATTACAACATTTGTCACTTGTAAACCTTATTGAACTATCAAGTTCAATATATGTGTACAACACCTCATATGAAAAAAATTCCCAATCACAAATCAAGTTATTTAGCAAAATTAACCTCTTTTTCAAAATCTCAGCCATACAATCATTTCCAAATGTATTGTCCAAAATAATTGTAAAATTTTTCTTCTCAATCCCCCAATCACTTAAGATCTCAAAAACTTTGCTAGTTAATTCATGTCTAGAATGTGGAGGCTCTATTTTATAAAAAGAAAGTATTTTACTGTTAAGCTTCCAATTTTCATCCACCAAATGTGCTATTAAATAGATATAACTTTCAGATATTACAGCAATCCAACAATCAAAGGTCAAACATATTCTAATAGACTCTTTGATAACATCACTTTTAACTTGTCTTTTTATACCTCATACAATCTTCTAATATCTAACGCATCAGTTTTTCTACTCATAATCTTAACCTCAAGATTACATTTCTTGAGCAACTCCCTACAAAGAGGAAATTCAACAAATGAATATGGCAAATCATGTTCAACAATCAACATCCCCAACAACTCCCTTATATGTGAATTATTGATTTGTCTAGATCTTACACTTCCTTGATTATCTAACATCATCAAGCCTATATTATTAAACTTTAGAAGAGATACACATTGCTCAATATGATGACTCTATTGTGAAGTGCCATAATTTCCACTACATGCTAAAAAAGTGCCACAACCATTACACTTTACCTTTATTACCCCTCTTCATTAACCACTCTAGAGAAAGATTTCTAAACATATGAGGTCAAACCGTCAGCTTTCTTAGGTAGTTTTAGGCTACATGTAGTAAATTAGGTGGGAGTTGATTCTCTATTACCATCCTCCTCAACTGACTTCTTACTAGTTTCATTAGTCTTGGTACTAGAGGATGACATACTATGTAAACAAGCATAAACCACATAATCAAAATTAAAAACCACATATCAAAACTGATATGTTAGAATAATTCTGGGTAATGAAGATTAACGAAAGGGAAGAGAGGGAAAGGAGAGAAGAATAGAAAGGTTGGAGAAGGGTTAGAGAAGGGAGAGACAAGACAGAGAAGAATTAGAGATGTGGGAGAGAAGGAGAGATTGAAAGGAATTAAGGAATAATAAGAACTTGCATAATACTCGTGCGATTATTCAAGAATGCCTTACAAATCAAATGTCTCATTATTTATAGACTTCACACTCACACTCCCCTAACGGCTAATTCCTAACAACTGTCATTTAAATCTAAACTAACCAAACCAACTAATATTTTTCAAAACTATAACATTATCCCTCTGAAAAAGATTCTTGCACTCAAGGATCATTAATAACAAATTGAGGAAACATTTGCCATAACTGATGTAAAGCCTTTCAAGATGCTTCTTCATCAAGTAGTTGCTTCCATTTGATCAAAACTTCAGTGATAATCCGTCCCCTCTTTCTACCAACTTGCTTTGGTAGAATACTTTTAGGTTCCAAAGCTAGAGGTAACTCTGGCCAATCAAGAGGTAGATGCATTTGTTTAACTTTAGGATCAGGACATAGCTTTAATAAAGAAACATGAAAAGTTGGATGTATTTTGGATTTAGCGGGCAGTCCTAACTTGTAGGCAACAACACCTATTCATTTAATGACCTTGTAAGGACTAAAATATGTAGGAGCTAGCTTTTGTATACTCCTGTAGCTGTAAAAATTTGTCTATATGGCTGTAACTTAAGGAAAACCCATTGATCAACAGCAAACTCTCTGTCTATTCTATGAGAATCAACTTTCTACTTCATAGATTTGTAAGAAGGGCCCTCAAACTTGCATTGCATTCTATAAAAGCAAGTTTTTTGTGTTTTTGAGTCTCCAAATGAGATTCATCCTTTGTATTTTTTAGTGAAATGCCTTAATATCTATTGGTTTCTGGCATGCATGAGAACAAGAAACATGCAATGTACCGATGGTTAATACTGAAATGAAGACCTGTAATAGAGACGATATGAGATGACTTTTCATGTCTTTACTTTTCTGCACAATTTGTAACCTTTTTATTTATTATTGAAGTTAATTAAAGTTAACTTAGCTTTTAATTTATTTATTATTGAAGTTAAATTAAAGTTAACTTAGCTTTTAAATTTTGAAATGATGATTATCATACACACATATCCGCCTTCCAACACATGTCAAAATAGGTAATATTGATTTCTTCCTTCTCCTTTATATATGCGTTACTGTGTATTAAAATTACAATGAAAAACTTATAGTATTTAATGTAAAAAACCATAAAAATAATAAATATAATCTAAAATTTATTCATGTTATTTTTAAGGGTTAAGATGCATTTTTACCCTTAAACTTTTGTCTGAGGAGCAATTCTACATACCCCTGTTCTCAAAATTGGGCCATTTTACCCCCGAACTATTTTTTTTAAAATAAAAAAAAACCCTTCTACAAGGTGCTTAGCGCTCCTCGATAAAATAGTTTAGGGGTAAAATTAGTTCACTTATCAGTACAAGGATAAAATTGGTCTTTGATAAAAAAGTTCATGAGTAAAAATGCATCATAACCCTATTTTTAATATTTGTTACATGTATTATTGTCATTAACTCATATATATATATATATATATATATATATATTATTTTTCATTTAATTATTATATGATGGTCAAACTATTTAAACCATAAAATCCATGATCCATTGACCTTTTCGTTTCAATGTCTAGTTCAGTTTTTAAAACACTACAAAAATATTAGTTCATATATTTTGAAATATATTTAGAATGACCATGAAATGACTCAAATTAGTGCCAGAGCCAGGACCTGAAGTTAGGAGGTGCAATATAATTTAATTTAAAAATTAATAAATTTTTTAATAACAATATAATTATGTTAGGAATAAAATTGTATAATATAAGTAGATTAATCATCATTTTTTAAAAAAAGTATATTAAATAGGTTGATATGATCTTTTATGTAAAATATATTCTCCATATCTTATATTTATTATTAAAATATTACATATCTCATAAGTTTTTAAGACCACATATTTTTCATTTAGTTTAGAGGGTCCTAAATCTCAAGAATAGGGGTGCAAAGTTGCCAAGTTTACATGCATAACTTGTAATTTTTCTCAAAGTGAGAGGATGCATTTGTCCACCCTAACTAATGAATACCTCTTCCATTGACTCAAATAGCATTAGTTTTGCTAAGGTATAGTACTCAACATCATTAAATCTAGAAGATGACTAGAAAAAAACATGCCCGCCAAAAACTCAATGGTGGTCAATGGGTCGATATCAGGTCTCTAGAGGCGTTAGCAAGTTCTTGCTCCACGAAGCCATTGGGGAAAGTCAGTAGCTTTGCTCGAAGCTTTGGAAATAAAGCTAGCCCACTCAACATTACAAGAACTAGAGACCACCCAAGGGCTTGTGAAAATCTTTAGGGATCCTAAGCATAGTCTTCATTATATGGTATGAGCTTCCTAGAAGCAAAGTTTCAGCACAAATGGCCCCTATAAATGGCGATTGGGCCAAAGGGAAGAGCTCGCACTTCCCTTTAGTGGGGCAAAAGACGCATGGAAGAATTTGAATTAAAGATTAGAAATGTGACTTAATTACTAATGGATTTAAAAAAAAATTCTTAATTCAATTCAGGACTAAAGTGAAAATAATTTTAATGATGAAAATACCAAAGTACCATTCATTTGTTAATTTTATTCGAGATGTAAAATAATTATTTATTAATTTTCTTACTGCAGTTGTTAATTTACCAATGAGTTGTAAATTACATGAGTTGACCTATTAATAATTTTACAAAACTTGAACGTCAGTTGTTCAATCACAAGCAACAATGTCAATAGTTAAGTTGAAAATTTTATTTGTTAATTTACCAACATCAATTATAAATTACTAATAGATCTTGTAATTTATAACTAATATTAGTAAATTAATCAATAAAAGTTATAATTTAACAATTGATGTTGTTGCTTGTCTGATAAACTGATGTAATTTATAACTCATATTAATAAATTAATTATAAATGAAGTAAGAAAATTGACAGCTAATATTTTTTATTTTAATAAAAATTAATAAGTTAATGATATTTTAGCCTTTTCATCATTAAAATTATTTTTATTTTAATTTTTTTGAATTGAACTGAAGTTTTAAAATTTTTTGAAACCTACTAATAATTAGTAGCCATTGATAGTCTTGGTCTGATAGCGTATAGAAGGAAAAGCTAGGTCATCATGCTGGATATCTCCAAGAATGAAAAGATCGGTCATAGGATGACACAGTAAAGAAAGACACCTAGTGAGTAGTTTGTTTTCATGTTTTTGTTTTCATTTTTGCATGTGATTAAAAGTAATTAAGATTTTATTAAAAGGTCAATTAAGTTATGCAATGAATTTAGAGTAATTATTTTTATGAACAGGTGTCTTGAGATGTCTGATATCTCCCTCATATACAATTGACTTTAAACTCTTTTTACAGACCATTCATTTTCATTATATAGTTTTTCAAAGTTTTTTAAAAACCTTTGGTGATAAATTTTTTTTTCTATATTAATCGACCTTCCCTCACTGAAAAAGACAAGACATGATTTTGGTTGTGACAAGTAGCTTACTTTCGTAATTGAATTATTTATTGAATTGCATGTAAGATTCAATGATAAAAAGTTGCTTCGATTGTGTGTTTAATAAGAAATTGTGGTTAATATTTAAGTATGCTTAATTCGTGAAGTTAAGGCTTGCTTTCTGATAATGTTTGAAATTTTCTTTTCATTTTAAAGTAAAAAAAATGATTTGAATAACTCTTTGAGGAAAAGTTGTGACAAATTATTTTGTATTTTCATTTTCAATTGAGAGACTCTACAACTTAGTTTGGAATTTCTAGACATTTTAATTTCTTCACATGATTTTAAAAAATGATTTGAGCATTCTTTTCAATGAAGTTGAGCTTTTCAAACCTACCTCCTTGAACCCCATTTGAGCCTTTAATTGAAAGAGCCATGATTTTTATTTTTTTTTGTGAAACCCACATTAGACCCTAATATTAATTTACAGCATTGAAAAACTATAAATTATTTATTTATTCATTTTGGTAAATAAATTATGAATTATTTTACTTTTGAGATAAGTGATAAAATATTGTTAACAGTGGAAATCAGTATCATTGTCACTTTTATTATATGCATATGAGCGAGAGTTGAATGTTGTCAGTTTCTATCACCCCCTGAATCTTATCCATGCTTCCCACGGACAATTAGAAGTGTAATTGGAAAGGGATAAATTAAAATGAGTATTTTTTTCCACTTAGCTGACTGAGTTTCCCATCATCAATATCAACATATATGAGGGGTGATTAATAGTATGGATGCTCTAAGATTTTGTGCAAAGCAGATACTCCTTCTGTTTTTATATATAAGATATTTTAAATTAAATTATACAAAACAATAAAAGTTAATTATCTTATTAAAAGATAGCAACTTTTCAAATTTCCCCTAATTATTATAAATAAAAAAATAAATTTATTTTTTTCAAAGTAAATTAATAAGAGTATTTATTTTGTTCTCTTTTCAATTTAAAAGGGTATAATAATTCATTCATTTAAAGATAAGAAAAATGCTTTAAAAAATCTCTTATATATAGAGATGGAGGGGTAAGTTCTAGAATACAGTTGAATTTAATTCAGTATTACTAGATATTATATGCTTTGTAAAAAACTGTTTAATTTTGTCTAGTAATGCGGAGTGTCCTATTACGTTCTTGTGAGCTCGGGAGCGTCTCTAAACTCCAATGAGTATGCCTTTCTGGAGTAATTGGTTTTTTTCTTTAAAGAAAAATATAATGTTAATAATAGTTTCCTCCTTGGTGTCATACATTCAAATTATTATTTATTTATTATTTTTAAACAAAAATACAAAGAAAAAAATGGATATCTATAGTACGGCAGTTAAACCACAAAATAGCAGACTTAAAAAATAAAAAAAACGGCTGAAATGTACAAAAAAAAGCCCTTGAACTTTGAGATAGTTGCATATAATGTCCCTCATCTTTGAAAAATTAAAATTAACCCTTAATCTTTAATTTTGTTCTTCAAAGCCCCTATTGTTAATTATATTATAAGGGTTAAAATATCATTTAATTAAAAAATATTATTAAATAAAAGTATTATCTTGTAGAGCTATTTATAATCAATTTCTTATATTTTTTGGATAGTTAAGGTATTGATAGCTAAAAATATGTTATTTTTACTATATACATTTTTAAATATTTACATTATATTAGCTGTATCTATGTCTTTTTGTTATCAATAGGGCATAGTTTTATTGTTTTAACGGAAATTTTTATTTATATTTCTAGGTTAGACTAATATAATACACATGGTTAAAATATTTAAAATTTTAAATATTCTAGGTTAGAGTAATTTTTCCTTTAACACAAAAAAAACTATAAACTATTGATAATAAAAAAATAATAAAACTAATATAAAGTAAATATTTAAAAATCTATACGGTGATGATGACAATTTTTGGCTATTAATACTATAACTATTCAAAAAATATAAAAAATTGACTAATCATAGTTTTACAATACAATATTTTGTTTAATATCACTTTTTAGTTAAATGACATTTTAACTCTTAGAAAAAAATATAATTAATAGTAGTGCTTTGAAAAACAAAATTAAAGGTTTAATTATAAACATTTAAAGGTGAAATGTAATATGCAATTACTTTAAAATTTAGAGAAATTTTACGTATTTTTACTTAAAAACACGGCATAGTTACATTACATGATTGCATATATAAACCTGAAGCCTCTATTTTGTGAAACTATTGAATTTTATCAACATTTAAAAATTATCATAGAACAATTTTCTCTAAAATTTTGAAATAATACTCACAATAAAAACTCACATATGTTATTTCCTTAAAAATTTTGAGATTGGATGATTTCTAAGTATCATGTGACAAAATTTCTTATAGTCATTTGATCTAATTGAACAATTATTATCATGTCATATGAGATATTTACTGAGTGAATATATATATGCTACTCAGATCCAAATCCTTTTGAATCTTGTGACATATCTAGCATTGGAGTAGTGAGTACTCTCTTCGTTAAAAAATATAAGGTATTTTAATAGAATATCATCTCTTAATAAAGTAATTACTTATCTTTAAACTAATCCATCTTTTCATATTTACCCCTATTTAATGAAGTATTTTACCTTAAAAAAATATAAAGTAATATATTTAATAGGGGCACTTAAAAAAAGATAATGATCATGTCTTAAAAGATTTAAAATGCTTTATATTTTTTAATATCAAACTATTAAAAAAATATGAAGGACGAGTATTTATTAAGGGGATAGTACCTGTTTATGTTTGGTTTTCAAAACCGGAGTCCTTAATTGTTGTTTAGCTCTTTTTTCATTCATTGTTCTTATACTGTAACATTGCTTGCTTGATTAATTGAATCGCATTATGCGAATCGTCCTGGACATTATTAGATGCTCAATTTTTAGTTGCTTTTTAATTATTTAACCTCTTTAATTAATAATTAATTAACGGGGGATCAAAACTTAATTTTACTGAATGCTCAAAATGACACTTGGGTCCTCAAAAAGTGAATTAATATCAGTTAAGTTTTTGGTAATTTTTTTTTGAAATGTAAGTTAAAAATATCAATCCAAATTATTATAGATTTAGGAGTTTCAATTACAGATAAGTATTTAAATATCAAATATAACTTTTAGATATTGTAATAGAAATTTTTACTTGTTACTGTTTGAATTGATATTTATAGTTCATTTTATAAAAAAAATTATTGAGAACTTAATTGATATTAATTTACTATTTTAAAACCTAACTATCATTCTTCTGTTAATGAAGATTTAGTTATTTGGGTCAAGTTTGACGAGCCAATTTGAAGAAAGTCAAGGTTAGGTTTTGTTATATGAGCATTTTTAAAGGAGTAGGATACTTCAATTCTAATACGAGTAGTCGGCCCTAATTAAACCTGACTTGAATAAGCTAACCATTAAAATTTATAGCTTTATATACATATAAAGTTAGTAATTTTATCAAGCTTAATGAATCAGCCCAAATCCATGCTAGAAAGGTAGAATATTTTTAACCTAACTTAAATAAATCTTGTTAAATTGGGTTAGATTTGAATAAACCTGACTTAGGTGAATTATTGGTTTCAGCTGCATGTTGTCTTCTGTGCCACTACGGTTGCTGAAATTATCGGTCTTATCCAAGGGCTGGGCATTTGCTTGGGTAGAGGCTTTCGGAATGTCAGTGCTTTCATGGACCGTGCCAAAGCAGTTAACATCATTTTGAAGCTTGATGAAGGGGACCCACCCCTCGCGAGACCTTATTGGTGGAGCTTGATCACCATATCAGAGAGATTGGACTACCACAATGAATCTGTGCTATAGCTAGCGAAGCTAACACTGTTGCAGATTCTCTTGCCAAATTTTCTCACAATTTAGATACTACTGTTTGTCTCTTTTTACAAGGGGTGGATAATCATGATAGAGGAGTAGGCTGGTGTGTTACAATCTTGCTGTTTCAGACCTCGGCAATGTTCTGGTTATAGTCTGTTTCAGTTTATATTAAAAATTTGGCCAAAAAAAGTTTATATTAAAACAAAGGGCCTAAATAAAAAAATATAATAAATTTTAACTGATTTATTCAATAAACTATAACAAATTTGTTGTTATTGAGACTATTAGTAAGTAAACTAATTTTTAGTGAATAAATAATTGAGTAAAATACTTTAATGTCTCATTTGCTTTACCTTATTACATACCCCCTTCATTCAAAAATGTAAGTTATTTTTAACCGAATCTCACCCATAAAGTAATTAATTACTTACGTTTTAACTAACCCTAGATTTTTTAATATTTATCTCTATTAAAACACTCTAAAATAAATATAAAGTCATTATTGATAAGGCATTTTTGAAAAAAATATAATGATTATACCTTGAAAAGACTAAAAATACTTTATATTTTTAAAATATCCAACTCCTCAAAAAATACCTTACATTTTTTAAAACGGAAGGAGTATACTTTTTTTTTTATATGAAACCTATTTGAACACCTCATAGTAATAAATAATTACAAAACAGAAATGACCCCTTTATTTTTAAGATTTCATTCCATCTATCCAACTACTAGTCTACCATTAAATTATATATATTGAAACCCATAACCCTTTCTATAAATAAAATGTTACAAATCATTTAGATTAACCAAAAAATTAATGCATATATATTTTTTATTGTTATGTAAATTTTAAATTTTTTAGTTATTTAGAAATATTTATTTCATAACATTTTCGAAAATCTAAATATATAAATTAGCTAAAATAAGATTTCAAACACGTAGTTAAAAACGCCTAAATGATCTCATAAAAAATTAATGAATTAGGAATTATTATATTAATTACTCAATATAATAATATATATTTATTTTTTCAAAAAATTTAATAATTTTAGCACAAAATTTTAAATAAATATCAAAAAACTTAATTATCTAAACTTTTTAAATTGGATAAGAGAGTAGACAATTAGATTATAAGGGGAAATAATAATTTTAAATTTATCAAAAAATGAAAATAAAAAATTAAATATTTTAGAACATTTAACAGAATATTTCTAACATTATTAAAAATTAGACTAAAGTTAAATAGAGGGGAGGCATTGTAATTTAAAAAAACAATAGAAGGAAGTCATTGTATTTTACTCTAAATAATTTCACTTAATTGGTTAATAATCAAGATTTGAAATTTTTTGAGATAAGTTTTCCAATATATTTGTGCTAGTTTAAAAATTAGTCTGCATTTGTCAAGAAAATCAAAAATAGCATTTTTCTGGATGTACGAGGACTGTTTATTTTAATTATTATTTAAAATTAAGGTTGAAGAGTGAATGCAAGCATGTATTATTTATAAGACGCTTCTAACATGTTTTATTATAATTGAGAAAAATTTTAAAATTCATTAACTTTGTTTAAAAATTAAATAATTTTTCAACTTGGCCCCATTATATATATATATATTTTACCAATATATTTTCTTTCTCCAACATTCAATGGAGGTTAAATGAAAAAATTTATAATTAAAATTTAATAAGATAATAGGATTAAAAAACTTTTCTTGCTCTACCTTATAAATATGACTAAATGGAATGTCAATATATAAAATTTAGTCCATTAATTTATTAATCATCGTTGTACGATGAGATCGGATACAAACATAGCATTTACTTGCTTTATTCTATCCAGCATCCGCTAGAACTTTTCTGCCAATTTAGATCTAGAATATTTTGGAATAATCAAAATTTTAGATCAAGAAAAAAGAAAAATTCGGCAGTTATACCACAAAATAGCAAACTTAAAAAAATGCGGCACAGTTACATTACATTATTGCATATGCCATATACGTAACCCTGAAGTCTCTATTTTATGAACTATTACATTACAGTAATCCATATTGGATGCATGTAGAGATTATTGCTGGATTAAGAGATCTGAAATTGAAAGGACAGTCCAGAACTACCCAACTTCTCTTCCATTACTTTGGACAATTTCTCTATCATCCATGGAGATAAATGATTAACCCAATCACCCACTTCACCTTTCCTAAAGAAATCCTTCTTTTCAATCCTAAGGCCTATTTTTCCAATCTTGTTCACTTCCAAGTCCTTCATCTTCTGAAAGCTGCACAGCTCAATTATGTTTTCAATAACACCATCCCTTTCCTCCTCTGAATTGAATGGGCAGTTCAAGAACTCAGCCATTCTTTTCAAGTAGAATTTGATATCTCCTTTCAAATTCTCATACCTTAAAAACAGAATCTTGTTCGGAGACTGTTTGCTTTCTCTCCAATAACCCAACATATTTATCCAAAATGGGCCAAACTGATAAATCCCTTTTGAGTACCTGTCAAATGCTTCCTCACATGATAATTTGGGCAAAGATGGTGCTTTGACTTTGTTGGCAAAATGCCAAAATGACACAAAATTATCAAATGGATTACGACATATATAAATTATCTTGCATTTGGATTTGATAATTGAGTCCGACAATACATGAAATGGAACATGGGTACTAAAAAGTCTTGGTTTAGGCAAATTGGAGAGATCAGGATTTTGGTTATCTACATAATAATTGAACTCAAAGGATTGAACAAGCTCATGCGCATTGGAAACAAGTAAAGGATGGTTATTTTGTGAAGGAGAGAATACCTTGCGATTTACAATGGCAAAAGTAAGGGCTTTCAACCATGTTGTTCCAGATTTTTGTAAGCTGGCTAGAACAACATCATCATCTCTCGCTTGGAAGTGCTTTTGGAAGTAGCATATCGGTTGGATTCGATTTGTTGGAACCCAAAAGTCTTTGTATAAATAGAGATATGGGTTAATCGAACCCTTCTCTCTAGGAAGAGAAAGAAGCAGTGCTTTACATTCTTGGCTAAGCTTTTCATACTCTTCATTGTAAGCCTCATTTTCCAGCTCAACATTTGCTTGGTTTTTTGCGAACGAAGTGGTGGTGGTTTCAGCCATAAGAGGTCGGAGTTCACTAGCAATCAAAGGTTCCAATATATTTAAATACTCAAGTCTCCAATATTTGTAGTATTACTGGGCTGAGGATGCAATTTTAAGGTGACTTGAAAAGGGCAATCAATCAAGAAAAAAGTGTTGCAATAGGTTTCAAAAAAAGTGGGAGTCCATTGTTAAAGGACGAGAAAAAAATATTAGATTAAATGGCAAAAATATTTTGAAATTTTTTTTCAAAAACATCTAGCATTTTAAACTTTTCATTGGAGCATTTTGCCCTAAAAGTTTCAAAAACATAGTATTTTTGTCCCACTGTTAAAAATTCTTAACATTGACTATTAACTAAAGTTTGACCAGAGTATTTATGATTTTGCCTTCCTTCGTTTTGTGTTTTTCAGTACTCGTTTTCATCTATTGGAAGTAGGAAAGTTAAAGAATTCACTAGAAGATGAAATCAAAAACTAAACATAGAAGGAAGGAAAGAAAAAAAAATACAAAAATATTTTTAGTCAAACTTGAGTTTAATGATCAACGTTAAGAATGTTTAATGGTAGGATAAAAATACTCTGTTTTTAAAACTTTCAGAGCAAAAATGCTCTAAAAAAAAATTTAGGATACCAAATGTCCTTAAAAGAAAAGTTTTAGAATATTTTTACCCTTTAACTCAAAAATGTTCAATGTGAGAGTATTTCAAATTCTTCAATGTAAACTAATTCTAATCAAATTTATTTTAAATATTAGAGGAGAGATTCTCACTAAGAAGGAGAGGGAAAACCTTAGAGGTTTCCAAAACCCTAATGGTTTTAGAGAGACACATCTCTCACTCGGACTAAACACCAAGTTATATGTCATTTTCTTTACAATTTAATGAACAAATTTCTAAGTGAAATGACTTAAATATATATATATATATATAAAAACTATTTTTACTCCCCTGAGTCTATTGTTGTGCCATTTTCTCTACACATATCGATTGACTTAGACTTATCATTATAACATTATCTAAAATTTTATTATATTCCATCAATTGTATTTGTGAGGAATTAGGGGGGATTTTGTCATCCTTTTCATAAAATTTCATGATTACTCGACACTTATTGCATTTACAAACCTCAATATTTGTTTGTTGTATAGGCTAAAAATAAATGCATATTTAAATTTAAATAAAATAATTATATATATATATATATATATATTATGGACATATAATAGGTGTATAACTTAGGTTTATTTGATTGAATCCATAATACATTATTTTTATTATTAATAATGATCTAACAACTCGCCATCCTCAATGAATTGTTCACCATACTAGTTCTCATCCAAAGCACTTGCACTACGCACTAGATTCACTCTTCCCATATTGCTTTTTACTAGCTTTCTGAATTAGATTTGCATATGGGGTCTTAAATTTACTCAATAGCCATTGAATTTTGTCAATACTTGAAAATTATCAAGATAATTTTTTTTTTATAAAAACTCAAAACAATAGTCACAATAAAAACACTACTCACATATGCTACACCTTTAAAAAATTTGAGATTTGATTATTTTTAAATATTATATGATAAATCTCTAACAACCATTTAATTTAATTAAATGATTATTATCACGTCATGTGGCATACTTAGAGTAAATAGATATATGCCACTCTGATCCAAATCCTTCTATATTTGTTAAAGGGATAGTGCCTGTTTAGGCTTGGTTTTCAAACCCGTAATCCCTAAATTTGTTGTTTATCTCTTTTTTAATTTATTGTTCTTACACTGTAACTTTGGTGGCTTGATGAATGTCTCTTTTCTTGACAGAAAAAAAGGAACAATAATTGAATCGCATTATGCACTTCCCATAAAGCTTCTTGAGCATTTTTAGGGGTCGTTTGTTTAAATTAAAAAATAAGTGATTTTCAAATAGTTTAGAGATTTTATAAAATAAAATTTATTTTATAAATTTTTTAAAAAAGTAGACATTATTTATATTTAATTAAAATAATAAAAAATGATTGTTAGTTGGTTATTTTTAAATTTTATGATATCTTTTTTTATTATTTTATAAAAATAATTTATTATTTATAATTTTAAAATTTTATGATATATTCGCGCATCTCGCCTCTTTAAAACACTCTTTCTCTTCACTGCATTGGACTATTTTTAGAACATATTCAAAATAGCTTCTTAAAATAATCAAAAATATACTTTTTTTGGGATCCAAATGTTTTTAAAAATTTAAACAAAAGTCATAAAAATTCATAAAATAGATTCTTTAAAAAAAAGTGATTTTTTTAAGAAATAAGCCAAAACACAACAACCTTAGATGCTCAGCATGTAATTGATTTTTGATTATTTAACCTTTAATAAATTGATTAGTTGATTGATTGATTGATCAATTGATTGATTGGAGATCAAAATTTTATCACGCACGTGTACTGTGTTGCTTCTTCTAGTCTCCTTTTCAACCTTTCTTTCTTGCATTTTTTTAATTTCAAAATTTTATTATTGCCTTGTAATACTTTTTTTGTATGAATGAACTTAGGTGAGTTGAGATCCGGGGATTGTCAAGAGAGGGCATGCTTCAAAAATCAAAGAATACAAGAGATATTTTTATATTACCTACCAACGTCATCATATATGCTGTGAGATTTGATTCCGTAATTGTAACATCTCAATTTCTACTCAGAATTTAAATAATATTAAGATATAATTTATTAAGTAAACTAACGTTTGCGCTGAGAATTTTAGTTTAATGAAAATTGGGGAAATTTTAATCAAGATAAATTAATTCTAAATATATTCTTACAAAGAAGTAGAAAATTAAAGGTAGTAAATTTTTACTAGCATTGAATTTGAATTTAATTGAATTGTTTTGGTGATAGTTAAAATTCATTATCTAATTATTTAAGGATAATTTATTAAAAGGACTTAGATTTTAAATATTTGAGTAATTATAAAAATAATGAAAAAGGATTTTGAAAGGTAAAATAATAGATTATAAAAGTGGAGAAAGTTAATAATAAATAAATAAATCAACATTAGAATGAAACAAATAATTGATGTGAAGGGTGGGCAAGAGTCAATGTGGCTAGAGTTGGGAATACGGGCGAGCCCGACCCTTTAGGGCCTGGCCCTTATAGGCCGAGCCCTAAAGCCTGGTCTCTATTTTGAACATTTTTTCTCAAGCCCAGCCCTTATGCTCAGGGCTCAAGGTCGGGCCTGCAAGCCCTTTTTCAAAAAAAAAAAAATTAAAATTAAATTAAATATTATAAATTAATTAAAATATTTTAAAATTAAAAAATTAAATTTCTCATAATTTTTTAGAAATTAAACAATACACATTTAGAAGTCTAGTAATAAAATTTAAATCTTGATTAAAAAATAGTTTATTTTTTATAAATACACAAGCATAATAATTATAGAAAAATAAAAATATCATAAATTTGATACTATACATTGATATTTATTAAATTATATTAAATTAATTTTAGAATAAATTAAAATTAAAAATAATGTAATGCGTATAAGATCAGGTGAGCAGATCATTAGTTCAAACACGTGTTCCATTAAAAAAAATAATAATATAACAGGATTTGAAAGGTCACTCGGGCCCAAGCCCTATTTTACAAGGCTTATCAGGGCCAAGCCCTTAAGCCCAATTACTTTAAAATAAAAATTTATTTTTAAAGCCCAAACCCTTATTTAAACAGGATTTTCAAGCCCGGCCCTCTAAACCCGACCTTTATTCCCGACTCTAAATATGGCACGTGGGCCTTGGCCCACCAACTAATTAAAAAATTATTATTGCTTAGGAGCTTTGATAAGTAAAATGAGGCTATTGAACTATCAAAATGTAATTGGGATGGAAAAATTTATTTGTGGTAGTGAATTGGGATTTTTATAGAAAATAAAGTTTAGAGAAAATTAATGCTTCCTTGTGATATTATGAGTTTATTTGGGTTTAGAAAAATATTTATCAATACTAAGATAATAATTTGTGACTTGAAGCAAGCCCTAAAATTTTTAAATTTATTAAATATGAAATTAAGGCTTCCAAGAAGTTAATTATGTTAATGAGAGATTAAATGAGTGTATTAGAAGTGCAGTAACAATAGAGATGATTAAGTTTCAAGGTTTAAAGTGTATGGAAGGGTGTTGGGTTAATGAAATTAATTAACCTAACATTTATGATTAGTGTTAAATCACAGGTGTTCATTATGTTTGTCATTATTAGTATGTTGATTGTAATATTGTGATCATTAGGTGAAGAGCCGTGTAAACAGGGATATTTAATTGCTAGGAGTAAGGGTAACTTTTACTACTGTATTGTATGTGCTGTGTGTTGTATGATTAGTTGTGTGTATTTTGTTTAAATTAAACATTGTTTGGAAAATATATGCTTAGAATGTATAATTATTTTTTTGAAATAAATTTCTAGTAAGTAATTTATATATATATATATATATATATATATTATGTTTGGTATGGAATTTTCATATTTGGAATTATGTAACACTGTGTGGAATTCGTATTTGTTTGGACATCATATGTGCATGACTTGTTCTATTGTGAGAAGTTATCTGGGAGACTTATTGTTCAAAAAATAAATATATCATGTGATATGCTCTCATTGATTCATAAGTGACGCTTTATCTTTTCAACTTGCTTACTTTTGACCTAGTGAGTTAGGCATTAGGTATGGAGTTCGGTCCTTGAGAAACGGACGAGATAAGGTGGTAGTTGATGAATCATAAATTTTATATATTTTATCCCATCTTTTCTATGTATTTTGATGATGATTTGGACTAATTTGTTTTATGAGATATTATTTAGATTATTAGCTAATTTGAGAAATAATTCATTTTGGATTAATTATGAGAAGTTGAGCTTAACTCTTAATATTTATTTTTCTATTTTTAACATGAGTTAATTTTTTTTAATATTTAATTGAATTTAATTTAAATATTATACATTATTTGAGCTTTTGGCCATTTTGTGGAAAATTATGATTGCTAAAAAGAATTAATTTAAAAAAATTTGTGAGACATGAGATTTATTTTAGATATAATCGATTCGTGTTGACTTTTGAGGTTATGAAGCACAATTGATAAATTTAATTGTAAAGATTAATTTTTAGGTTTTAAGACATATCTAAATGGTTAAGACTTTGAAAGATGAGAAAGAAATTACCAATATTCAGTAAAGATATATTAGGTATTCCAACCAAGAAAAATCAAAAAACTTTTCACTTTTTTTTATCTCTTTTTTATTGAATCTTTTTAAATTTAATGGTTCAAATTTTTTTTAAACTCTCCATCTTTTTTCTAACTATTAAATCATTATTTCCAAACCTTATCTTCTTCTCACCAATTTCCCGCCGCCAGGAGAGAGAGAAGGGGGCTTTCTCTCGTCTTGTGCGGTTCTATTTTTAATCCCTGCCGTCCAGCTCCGCATCACACCCACACCCACTGAATTTAATCATTCATTTCATCGTCACATTCACGTCTTCTTTCCCTCTCAGTCAATTATTCACGTCATCAGTCCAACTCCAATCATACTCTTCCACTTTTTTTTTTTGTTAGAGAGTAATTTTTTATTCATCTTTTTAATTCAAAAGCTTAAAATTAATTAATTTTTAAATAATTTTAAGTTATAATACTTGAGTATAATTCATTTTAGGCTGTAAATATTTTTAAAATTTAAATTGAATTAATATTTGGATTATTTTGTATTAAATGAATTTCAAGAATTTATGTTTATTACCCTTGCTTTGCCAAATAAATCAATGATTAAATTCTCATTGTTAATTTAATTGTCATTATGGTGTTTGTTGAAAATTTGAGTTGTTTCATTTTACCTCTTGATTGTTTAATTAAGTTGGTAATTTTTTTAATTGTTCAATTAGATAATTTAAACATATTTTTCTAAATTATTTTTCATTAATCATCATTGGTTTTAATGAATATAATTAGTCTAATTTATGGTTGTAGCATTTGATTCACTACAAATTTTGTAGTGAATTAAGTATTAAAACTTTATGCTTATGGGTTCCCTTTGTTTTAATTAGATAATTGAATTTATTAATTTCACTCTCCTCATTTCCCTTTGGTCAAACTAATTGAATTGAGATAGGAAAGTTAACTCCTGTGATGTTTTAAGTTATCCCTTTTACCGACATTGAATCAAATTTTCTTAATTTTTTGTTAATTAATTCTTTTTGTCACTTAATTAATTTCTTCAGCTTTCATTTCTTTTTTCTTGACGTAAAGCCCTCCAATCATAATTTACGGACTCATGCTGCATAATAGATTTAGGTGACATAAGTATCAACATCCCTTTTGGTAGTTTTGGTTGCATAAATTGCATATTAGTGTAGAAGTCTGCAGATTCTTTTCTTGCATTTAGTTTTAAATATTTTTGCATTAGTAATTAAATACCTAGAATCGACTTAAGATAACCCCTAAATTGCTCTTTGAAAAAAATGACCTAGGCTTGGCTTATACTATATTAAGTTAATTTTAGTTTAATAGAGTGCCAACACGACTAAGGCATCCATCAGTAGTCTTGCACATTTTGTTTGATTATATTTGGAATTGTTTGGAATTTTCTTAGATTAAATTGTTTGGAAATTGTTTTGCATGCCTCACTTAGTAGTTGCATGATTAGTTGCATGATATGCATTACGGCATAGTACTTTTGGTTACTAGGAACTTTATGTCCCAATCCCTTAACAATTTTTGCAGGAGCAAGTCAAGTTGGAAAACACCGAAGCCTATCTTGGTGTGAGACACCAATTTTTTGTGTATGCTTGGTTTATTTAGCTAATGTATATGATGAAACCTAGGAGCACATCTTGACTATTTGATCATTTGACTTTATTTTGAATAACTTGTATGTAGCACCATAAATTCCTAAATCTCAAAGTGACTAGGGATTGGGTCTTTGTATCTCTGTTTTTTTTTGTATCATGTACATAACAACTGCTATTAATATACATGTTTATTTTCTAAAAAGTTGTTGTCTATTTGTGTATCCTAAGGTTGCTCTAGACCTTGGGTCCTTGTGTCTACTTTATTTGCCTAAGGTCATTCTAGACCTCGAGTCCTCTATGCCTACTTTCTTTGCCTTAGGCCACTTTAGGCCTTAGGTCCTTGCTATTGTGATGGTCAATATTTGTTTAAGTATTTTCTATTTATGGTTCGTGCATATGTTTTCCCATTAAGACTAGCCAACCTTTATGCATTTCCTTCTAATATTTAGTGTGCCTTAAACGGTCTTTCCTTATTAAGAGAGAATTTCCCTAGTGAATGGTCCTCAGTTCAAAGAGGTAGGACCAGTTTCCACACGACCTCATCAGGTTAGAATTTCTTTCTATTAATCCTTCTGTTGTATATTCTTGAAATCTCCCTCTTTTAAGTGATCATGCAATCTAGCACTTGAATTCACACTTTGTCTAATTGGACTAACTCGTTTGTTATCGCCTCTTGTATTCTTCTAGGCTAAGATTCAAGCTTCTAGAAACATTTAAGGAAGGCACTGCTATTTTAGGGGTAGCATGGCCTTTTACACGTATGTTAAGGCATTCAAGCTCATGCCTGTGACTTTTCTTTTGAAGCTTCTATATGCCCTTAATGCTTTTAGGAGTTTGTCATGCCATTCTCTAAAGTTGTCATCAATTATTTTCTTTAAGATGGTTAGAATGACTTTATTAGAAACCTCTGCTTGCCCATTTACTTGTGTATAATGGGGTCATGATGTAAGTAATCTAATCCTACTCTTTTCAGCAAATGTCCTAAAGGTATTTCCCTCAAACATTGTGCTTTAGTCAGCTGTAATGGTCTATAGGATCTCAAACTTAAACACAATTCTTTTTCTGACAAAGTTTATAACATCATCCTACTTTACCTTTTTCATAGGGGTGGCCTCTACCTATTTGATGAAGTAATCTATAGTTACTAAGATAATTGAATGACCTTTTGAAAAAGTCGAGCGGATTTTTTCTATGATATCCAATGCCCATCTCCCAAAAGCCCATAGTTTGATTATCAGTTAATGCTTGAGGCTAGGGCCCTCTAGATTATCCCATGGACTTGACATTCCCTACATCATTTGGTATATTCCATATAGTCCTTGGCCATAATTGGCTAGTATTTCTTATGTCTTATTATAAGCTATTGCATTTTTGGCCCTGATTGATGAGCCTTGCAAACCCCTTCATGTATTTGTCTTAGCACCTTTATGCATTCTAGGCTTGCTATGCATTTTAATAGTAACCTATCGAGGCCCTTTTTATATAGTTCTTATCTATCAGCATAAAGTATTGTGTGTAATATCCTGAATTTCTTAATCTTACAATTAGCTATTAACTAAAGGTAAAGTAGTAATTAGTGTAGGACTAGAGATTTGGATGATTACTTGATAATTTGGCTTATTGGGATGTTGTATGAACATATACAGATGAGAGGATCTTATTTTGGGTCGAAGCAAGTGTGTGTGGTGATAATTTTTATCCTTGTACCAAGTGATACGGCTTATGCTACATAGGCTGCGGTGCATGGACTAGAAAATGATCCCTTAAGTCGTGAAATCTAGGTGATTTTAGAAGGAAGAATCTGAAAACACATGAAAGAAAGGAGAGAAGCTGAGATCTGCTAGAGCAAGCCATTTAGGTCATTGGAAGGTGCTTTTGATCGATAACTTAGTAAGCTAGCTACATATAACTCTTACCTTCCATTCATTACAAATTTTTCTAAAAATGAGTTATAGAGAAATTGAATCGATAAAGTTTTAGGGGTTTAATTCTTGTTCAATAGTAATAAAAAAGTTCTCAAGTTAAATTAGAGCTTTGCGACTGGTTAAGAACTGAATAATAGAGTTTTGAACCTATAGGCTCAATTTGGCCCTAATTAGAGATAGAGAGGGGTAAGAATTTAATTTGAGTGAAGTGAGACTAGTTAAGATGAGGTAAAGTAGTAATTGAGTAGTAATGGGTTTAGAATGGATAAATGAAAAAGAACACATGGCTAAATATAGCCATAAGTAGTGAATATGTATTTTTAATAGGCTAAATGACTAAAATATGTTCAAATTACAATTGATTGTGAGTTGAGAAAGGAAGCTTGTGATAAGCTGTTGTGATAGTTAAAATTCATGGGTAACCTTTCTAGTAATAGAAGGGTTGAGGTAACTGAATAACTTCCTTTGTTTGACTATTTGTTGAAACTATATATGAATATGCTATATAGTGTATGAAATTATTTTAAACTGAGCATGTTTTATAGAATTCAATATTTATTGTATAAAAAAAGGCTTTTGGCTAAACAAGTAATGAAGTTTATGTAATTTGATATAAAATGTGTATATGTACATTTATGAGTAAAGTGGTGACTGGGAACCTATGAATGGTTTGGAAAGCATGATCATAGGGTGGGAGTTTATCCTAGTAGAGAAGTGATGATAAGACCATGCATCATATTCTCTTTAGTGCCCAACGGGGTATGGTGTTAGAGAATTATACCTTCTTAGTGCCTTTTAAGGTACAGTATTGGAGAAGATCTCTTAGTATTTATTAAGGTGTGGTGTTGGAGATATCAAACTCCTTAGTGTCTGTGTAACACGTGTTAGAGTTAACGATACTCCATGTGTGTATTGGAGGGAAATCATAGTCGAAAGTGAGATAGAACATCTTAACTAAGTGATTCTACCACTAAAGGTGAGCTCAAGGCCAATGAGAGTGTATATTGACCTATGGTGAGCCTATGGTTTTAAGTCAGGGTGATTTAGAGGTTCGAATGGTAAAGATCATGTTTATGTTATAAAATGGTGAAAAGTAGTAAAAGTGGTGAAATGTGCTATACTGACATGATTTGAAATGAAACTTGTGATGTATATTATGTTTAGTGATATATTATGCTTTACTTTCATATAATTCCATATGATAGTTCAATAGGAATGAGTTATTCTATTACTAAGATTTTTATCTCACCCTTATGGTTACATGTTTACAGGGCAAAGTAGTAATCAAGGTAGGGGAAAAGAGTCTGGGCTGGTGTGAGTTGTTGAAGTCGGGTGAACTCGGAGTTTGTGTAATAAACTAAACTAGTATGAATTTTGTGTATATGAATTTTTCATAGCATTGCATGCATACTTTAAGTAGTGACTTTATGGAATCTTAGCCCAATTATGTGTATATGTGGTGAAAGAAATTAAGGGCTAAGATTTAGATGTGTATGTGTTGAAAGCATTGTAAATGTTGGTGAATCTTAAGCCCATGTGTGAAATTATGAGGAAATGAGTAAATTGAAGTTAAGATTGTATTGTAAATATGCTATGGATGTGATTTTATGTGAATGTGTTGATAAAAATGGCCAAGAGGGCCAAGATATATCAAAATGTATTGCTTTGTAAAAAAATAGAAAGGGTGAAAAATGGCTATTGAGGGTCAAATTTCAATATACATGTATGTTTGTGAGATACTGTGGTTAATCATGTGTATTAGGTCCTTTTGGACTTAGTTTAAAGTCTTGTGTGGTTTAATGAAAGAAGGGATCGATTTGAGTACTTGGGCGTGCAAAATTTTCAGAAAAAAGTGACTTTTTGCACCTGGGTTTCCAAATTTATATCGGTCTGTTAGATCTATCCAAACCTATCTCACTAGCTAGCTTATGAGATAAGCTTCATGTGGGGCTTGAATCACTCTGATCGAATGTCATATGTGAAAATGGCACACGCTGGAAGTTCGTGATTTTGCTATCAAAATGATAGCAAAAATTTTGGATTGACACACCACAGCACATGGTGTCTCACATAACAGCGCATGCCATAAAAAGATTCGACATGTGGCTTTGTGTCACACGTCGTGGCATCCCAACTTAATTTTTATGGTTTTAAGGCATGCAATGAGTATTATGAATGCGTATGAATTGCTTTCGTTGTGTGTACTCAAATGTATTATTGTTTTAATGATTTTTCAAACAAGTCTTTGGCCAAAACTTTTCGAATAAATTCTTTGATTATTGATTGGTATGTTTAAGTGGTGATTCTGTTAATCTTCTCCTGTATTGAGCAGATATGGGAGGAGTTACATTATGCTTGGACCTTAGTTCTATAAGGAAAATGTTGACAGGGATCCTTTAAATAAACCCTAAATTCAGCTCTCCAATTTGCTTCTAAGATTTATGAGCTTGTTTGGCATTTCATGATTACTCCTCACTGAAATTACCGAAAGGTGCTCTCTCTTTTCGACTAGAATGAGTTTCCTTGTGAGGTTTGGTGGAAGTCTTAGCCAAATTCACTTTTGCCAATTCATTAGCTTCCTAATTGTAGGCCCGTGGCATGTGCTTAAGCATTGTCTATTCAAATCCATATAGAATTTGCATAGCAGTTGCATAATACATGACCAAGGTAGGCCTATGTACTTATATTTGCCAAGGAGTTATTTGATGACTAACTATGAGTCACCTTCAATATGGACTTGTTGGGCCCCTAGCCTTTGAAGTATCTCTAGGCTAGTCATAATGCTTCGTATTCAGCCTAATTATTAGTACATTCAAAATCAAGATGAAGGGAAAGTATTATTTTGACTCTTGTATTCTACCCATGTTTCAATTTGTGGTGCATTTTGTAGCCTAAGGGCCAATTAAAGTAGTATGATAGTGTTAGGTAAACCATACAACATAGATTTAGTAGGATCTCCCTTGAATCCTATGTCCTTAATTATGTTTTCATAGTTAAGAACACAGGATTCAATTATGTTTACTTCCAAGTCCTTCATCTTCTGAAGGCTACACAACTTAATTATGTTTCAATAACACCATCCTTTTCCTCCTTTGAATTGAATAGGCAATTCAAGAACTCAGCCATTCTTTTCAAGTAGAATTTGATATCTCCTTTCAAATCTTCATGCCTTAAAAATAGAATCTTGTTTGGAGACTATTTGCTTTCTCTCTAATAAACCCAACATATTTATCCAAAATAGGCCAAACTAATTAATCCCTTTTGAGTATTTGTCGAATGCTTCCTCACATGAATTTCAATAAAGATGGTGCTTTCACCTTGTTGGCAAAATGCAAAAATGACAAAAATTATCAAATGTGTTTTGACATATATAGATAATCTTGCATTTGGATTTGGTAATTAAGTTGGGCAATAAATGAAACGAAGTATGGGAACTAAAAAGTCTTGGTTTAGACAAATTGGAGAGATTAGGATTTGGATATCTACATAATAATTGAACTCAAAGGATTGAACAAGGTCATGCGCATTGGAAACAAGTAAAGGATGGTTATTTTGTGAAGGAGAGAATACCTTGCGATTTACAATGGCAAAAGTAAGGGCTTTCAACCATGTTGTTCCAGATTTTATGAGCTGGCTAGAACAACATCATCATCTCTCACTTGGAAGTGCTTTTGGAAGTAGCATATGGCTTGGATTTCGATTTGCTAGAGCCTAAAAGTCATTGTATAAATAGATGTATGGGTTAATGCACCTTTCTCTCTAGGAAGAGAAGAAGCAATGGTTTACATTCTTGGCTAAGTTTTTCATACTCTTCATGGTAGGCCTCGTTTTTAAACTCAAGAAGCAATGTTTTACATTCTTGGCTAAGCCTTTTCATACTTTTCATCGTAGGCCTTGTTTTCAAACTCAACATTTGTTGGCTTTTTGTGAACGAAGTGGTGGTGGTTTCAACCATAAGAGGTCGAAGTTCACTAGCAATCAAGGGTTTCAATATCTAATACTCAAGTCTTAATATTGATAGCATTACTTAGCTGGGGATGCAAATTTAAGGTGACTTGAAAAGGCAATCAATCATGAAAAAAGTGTTGTGATGGGTTTCATAAAAGTGGGGTCCATTGTTAAAGGGCGTGAAAAAATATTAGGTTAAATGACTAAAAATATCTTGAAACTTTTTCTCTAGAGGTGCCTGACATCTTAAACTTTTCTTTAGAGCATTTTTATCTTGGAAGTTTAAAAAATAGAGTACTTTTGCCTTACCATTAAAAATTCTTAATATTAACTATTAACTAAAGTTTGACTAGGGTATTTTATAATTTTGCCTTCCTTCCTTTTTGCATTTTTCAATCTTTGTTTTCATTTCTTGAAAGAAGGAAAGTTAAAAAATTCACTGGAGAATGAAATTGAAAATTAAACATAGAAGGAAGGAGGGAAAAAATAAAAAAATTTATTTAGTCAAACTTAAGTATAATGGTCTAAGACTAAATTAGGAATTTTTAATGGTGGGAAAAAAATGTTGTTTTTGAAGCTTTTGGGGTAAAAATGCTCAAAAAATAGTTTAGAATACCAGAACGCCCTTGAAGAAAATGTTTCAAGGTATTTTTCCCTTTAATCCAAAATTTTCAACATGAGAATATTTTAAATTCTTCAATGTAGTACTAATTCTAATCAAATTTATTTTAAATCCTAATAGAGGGACTCTCATTAGAAAGGAGAGGAAAACCTTAGAGGTCTTAGAAACTCTAATGGTTTTAGAGAGTGCATCCTCTCACTTGGACAAAGCACTAGGTATATGTCACTTTCTTTAGGCGAATTAATGTTTAAATTTCAAAGTGAAATGACTTAAAATATATATATATATATATATATGTAAACTATTTTACTCCTCTGAGTCTATTATTGTGCCATTTTCTCTACACATATTGCACAACTACAAAATAAGTTTATAGGAGCGCTTCAAAAGCATTCTGTATTTTAGAGTGCTTAAAAAAAGTGCTTCTATATGTACGCTATACAAAAGCGCTTTCTGAAAAGCACTCTCGTAAGGGAGCTCCGATATATAAGGGCACATATCATACACGGGAGCGCTCTTTAAAAGAGCGCTCCTGTATGTGTCGTATAGGAGCACTTTAGAAGAGTGCTCCTGTATATCGCTCTTAATCAGAGCATTCCCATATGTTACTTTACAAGAGCGCTCTTCAAATGAGCGCTCCCGTATATTACTTTTATTTTTAAAAATTATTTTTTAAAATTTCTCCTTTTATGTATCTTTAACAATGGCAAATCATAATATCAAACAAACTAATTTAAAAATAATATCAACATGAAAATTGATATACAAAAAAAGAATTGGAAACGATACAACAATTTTAATTTTTTAACTAACCTAGTTTAATTTCTAACAAGCTTAACAAATGAAACTATGTTATTTTTTTAACATTAAAATCTAACTTCCTATCACAAACAGCCAATAATCTATTTTGACCACTTTCAACTAAATCTTCTATTTGCTCCATGGGAAAATAAAACGATCTTGCTCAACAAAATTCTACACAAGATATGAAATCAATATATAAGTAATTAACATTATATTAACTTAATTTCAAAGCTTTTGACTTACATTTTAGGAATGATTAACTCTTATTGTGTGATTACTTCTCTCATAAACTTCATAACAGGTATCCACACTCTCAACCTTGTAATTGTGTAGGGACCTTAGAAAAACAATAAAAGATGTATTATCAAAATATGATAGAATTTAAATTCTAACTTAATTTAAAATACTTCAGTGATGAAAATTAATATATGATACAAGTAGTTGCTATCGAAAATCCGGCACGAGTCTCTTCTCTAAACTTGGAAGTTCTAGAGTTTTTCAAAAATTCTACATCAATCTAAACAAAATATTCAGAATAACAAACATAAAATATCAATCAAACAATCATTTAGATATGTACCAACTTGTTTTATTAAGAAAATAATACAAACCTTTATTCTTTTCCATGAATAAAACTCAACAGGATCAGATTTTCTTTCGGTGTTTAGAGGGAGACCTTCACCCCTCGATACGTGCTACAGCCCTATCTTATATAATGATTGAGCATACCAAGTAAAAAAAAATTATTATAATAAACATACATACAGAATATAGAATAAAAACTTACTGATTAAATAATATCCTCATAGATTTATAGTTCTTAAAGTCACTATTTCTTAATGAATCAAGATAATTACAAGGATGAATGGATTGATCAAACAAGGACC